>NC_069501.1:304055564-304160564 GCF_027579735.1 Bombina bombina | reverse complement strand
ATTCCCACCCCCCCTGTACCATGTGATAGCCATCAGCCAATTACAAATGCTTATAAGTATATGCTGTGAATTCTTGCACATGCTCAGTAGGAGCTGGTGACTCAAAAAGTTTAAATATAAAAATACTGTGCATTTTTTTAATGGAAGTAAATTGGAAAGTTGTTTAAAATTGCGTGCTCTATCTGAATAATGAAAGTTTAATTTTGACTTGAGTGTCCCTTTAAAGACAAATAAAAACAAGACACCCTCATCATAATTAAACAAGGCTGTGATATAAGGTTCATAAGAGCCATAGAGTGATTAGGAATTCTGCATGCCGGGTCTAGGTCACTGGTTTTAATACCTGTCCTCAGGCCTCTCTAACAGGACACATTTTAAAGGCTATCTGTACTAGAGCACAAGTGAAATAATAAGCTGATAAGTAACCATGGTTAATTTATTTTACCTGCTCTCATTCAAGGTAATAATGAAAACATGGAGGCCTGAGGACAGGTTTGAAAACCAGTGGTCTAAGTTTAGGTGAAAAGTTTCAATCACATCTCTAAAACACCCCAGAATGCTCACAGCCAGCCCCTGGAGACGTCATTCATTCTAGTGTGATGACTTTATCCTGACAAAACACAATATTTTACAGTCACAAACATTTACATAAGCTATTTTCAAGTGTGTTTCCGAAGTGCTGCTCTTGTAATTCTTGTTTCTCCATGTTGGAGGCACTTTCTGTTTAATGGGCAAGATATCATGTATTAGGCACATGACCCAACTAGAAATGGTAATGTCTTAAACACATGACACAACTAGAAATGGTAATGGCTTAAACACATGACACAACTAGAAATGGTAATGGCTTAAACACATGACACAACTAGAAATGGTAATGGCTTAAACACATGACACAACTAGAAATGGTAATGGCTTAAATACATGACACAACTAGAAATGGTAATGGCTTAAACACATGACACAACTAGAAATGGTAATGGCTTAAACACATGACACAACTAGAAATGGTAATGGCTTAAACACATGACACAACTAGAAATGGTAATGGCTTAAACACATGACACAACTAGAAATGGTAATGGCTTAAACACATGACACAACTAGAAATGGTAATGGCTTAAACACATGACACAACTAGAAATGGTAATGGCTTAAACACATGACACAACTAGAAATGGTAATGGCTTAAACACATGACACAACTAGAAATGGTAATGGCTTAAACACATGACACAACTAGAAATGGTAATGGCTTAAATACTCACTAGAATATAGATGAAGTGATATTCAGTGAATTTCAAACAGGATCTCACTTTTACAGCAATGCATATCTGCTATTTTGTTAGTGTCTATGAATTTAACCCATTGTGGGTAATACAAAATGATATTCTGGTTACTATGTGGACACCTGAAAGTCATAATCATTTTTGACTCCCATTTCAAAATGAGGGACATGCTAAAAGTGATAAGTTGCAAAACAAACACAACCTTACTTGTTTTTTTAAACAAGACAAAATCCGCTGGCAGAATTTCATTTCATTTTATGTCATTTTCAGTTCTTTAAGCACACCTATCTATTTGTTTTACTCAAGTATACTTTTAAATACATTCTAAAGCATCACAAGAAACCTAATTATCTTCTTATTATTATTTTTCAAGCTGTCAAAAATGCAACATTCCTAAATAAGATTTAGTTTCTAGAAGGTTCAAAAACGTTGCTAATAACTTCTATATACAATTAGACAATTTTCATCTTGTATTTTAATGATCTTAATTGGCATATTGTTACTCTTAAGAATAGTACACCAAACATGAAATCCATATTGAATAGCTGATATATTTTTGTTGTTATTATTATTATTAATAATAATAATACATTATTTTGTATTTGATAATTATTTATTTTCTTTTTTTTTAGCGTACAGAATAACTCATTTCGGTTTACATCTGACATATTTTGTTTGAACCACTTCACTTTCTTGTATTTTCATTTCCTTATTAAAAACATTATTTTGTGTGGGTTGTTTGGGAACAGCCTTAGCTACAGGACTTCTGATATATAACAGTTGATTTTTCTTCTGGAAAGTTTCCAGCAATAATCAACAGGATATACAGCATGAGAGTGATACTGATGTGTTGCTGGTAAGGGAAGATTAAGAGGTCACCAGATAAAAGGCTAAGAAAGATGGGAGTGTGTCCAATAGTCAAGGCTGTCTTCTAGATTTGATTTAAAGTCTGATACTGTCACAAGCTTGTTAAGGCAGCTTGGTGATTTGGTAATAATGTCAGGAGATTATTCAAAGTGAAAATGACATTTTTATTAAATAGAAGTAACACTATGAAATGTTGTTTTCATGGCTAGTACCTAGTGATTTTGAATGTTGGTGTTTCAGATTACAGTAATTTGCTGGTGCTCCCTAATAAAGCAACTTAATATTGTAGTGCAGTATAGTGATTGCAGTTGTCAGGAGCAGAATATGTAAGGCAAAGGTACACAAAAACTTTTAAGTGGTGTATTCCTGAACTGCTATGAAATAATAAAGCCATGAGAAATTTACTGTTAAATTAAATCTTAAGGAGTTATAAAACTATATCTGCATATTTATCTTTTTTAGAACTATAATTTTATTAAAGTTTTACAGACGTATTACATGTCAATATAGAACAAATGGGGGGAAATATATAGCAGGTCTTAAAATTAGTTAAATACAACCTCAGATGAACAACAACACATGACATATTACACCGTGTCATGATTTATTTAACAAGAATAAAGCCAAAATGGAGAAACCATGTGTGAGAAACTAAGTACATCCTTACTGCTTCCATAGGAATTACGAGGCTAAGTAGCAGCCAGGTGTTGCTAATCGAACGTCCTTGATTAATTGATCATCAGCAAATGTGACCACCTCTATAAAAACTGAAGTTTTAGCAGTTTGTTGGTCTGGAGCCTTCAGGTGTGTGTTAACACAATGCCATTTTATAATGGACTTAAGATTGCTTATGAATGTCTTATTTTTGGTGGCAGCCAACGCTGGTCCCCCAGACTCTTGGATTAAAGGGCCATTGTAGTTGAAAAATTGTATGCTCTAATCAGTTATAGCATGTAATTATCTGAGTATTGACCCTGCTCTACTATGTATTTAACCCTCACAAAGGGTCACTTCAGGTCCTAAGCAGAACCCGCCATTGATCCAGTCAGCAGCGCTAGTTGCACATCATTTTTATCTGAGTTGGGTATGGCTTGGGACCAGTAGTGCACTGCAGATCCAGAATACAACTTCTACTGTGTGTTTAACCCCTTTGCAGGGGCTAAATACACGGTAGAGCAAGGTTGATAGAAAATTGCATGCTCTAACAGATTAGTGTATGTAATTTTCTACTATAATGGCCCTTTAACTCTGTGTGTGGACAATCTGGTTTTGTCTATACGGTATCGACCTTGATTTGTTCCTGACAGCTGCTTGCTTCACATCCCCTGCAAGCTTGGTTACAGACTACAAACAAGGTAAATCGCTTATTGCCTAGTATAATAACCAAGGCCTAGACTAGCGTCCGCAGGGGCCTTTAACACCTCCGCCATAGGTATTGGCGCCAAAGCCACTGCAGGGTCACTTCCAACATCCAGGTCACAAATAGCGCTACCTTTAGCACAAGTAGCACAGTCAGATAAGTCAAAGGAAGAAGCCTGCAGTTCTTGTGCACTTAACTTAGCACACCCCTCTAGAAACGCTTTAGGCACCAAAATGCCAATGGCACACTCCGTGCTAACTCCAACACTAGCCCTCCTATCTTCAGTGCGTTCCTAAACTGCAGTACCTCCTACCGATCCTTAAAGGGATATGAAGCCCACATTTTTTCTTTCATGATTTAGAAAGAGCCTTCAATTTTAAACAATTTTCCAATTTACTTCTATTTTCTAATTTGCTTCGGTCTCTTGATATACTTTGTTGAAAAGCATATCTTGGTAGGCTCAGTAAATGCTGATTGGTAGATGCCTCATGTGATTGGCCCACCCATGTGCATCTCTATTTCTTCAACAAAGGATATCTAAAGAAAAGGGCCAATTAGATAATAGAAGTAAATTGGAATTTTGTTTAAAATTGAATTCTCTATCTGAACCATTAAATAAAAATGATGGGTTCCATGTCCCTATAAGAAAGAGCCAGGGCACCTTACAGTGTGTCTCATTGAAGCAGTGGGTTATACTTCATAGAAATTATTGCAAAATGTATTATTCATATTTTTAAAGGATTTTACCTTTTTATTTCTTTTCTTTTTTTTACTTCATTTGTACAAGGCCCAGTACATTGCATCATAGCCCCACACAAGAGTTGTGGACTCTATAGGAAGGCAAAGGAAGAGCGTTTCCATTGAAGTGGTTGCTAGGAGACACATGCACTAGCTACAGTCAGTTTCTTATAATAGTAGCTCCCTTACCTCACTAAAGCAGTGGCTACACTTAGAATTTCTAAATGCTCATTTTGCAAGAAAACAAGTGGTTTGCTGTTTTTAACACAATTTATCTTTTTATGTTTACATATTTGCGCCTAGATTACGAGTCTTGCGTTAGCCTTAAAAAGCAGCGTTGAGGGGTCCCAACACTGCTTTTTAATGCCCGCTAATATTACGAGTTTGACAGGTACAGGTGTACCGCTCACTTTTTTTCCGCGATTTTAACATACCGCAAATCCCCTTACGTCAATTGCGTATCCTATATTTTCAATGGGATTTTCCTAACGCCGGTATTATGAGTCTTGGAAAAAGTGATCGGTACAGCCTCTCCTGTCAAGACTCCTACCGCAGTAGTTAAGAGTTTTATGGGTTAACGCTGTAACATAAGACTCTTAACTAAAGTGCTAAAAAGTACACTAACACCCATAAACTACCTATTAACCCCTAAACCGAGCCCCCCCCCACATCGAAAACACTTCAATAAAATTGTTAACCCCTAATCTGCCGACCGGACATTGCGGCCCCTTAAATAAATATATGAACCCCTAAACCGCCGCAATCCCGCCTCGCAAACACTAGTTAAATTTTATTAACCCCTAATCTGCTGTCCTTAACATCGCCGACACCTACCTACATTTATTAACCCCTAATCTGCCGCCCCCAACGTCGTCAACACTATATTAAATGTATTAACCCCTAAACCTAAGTCTAACCCTAAACCTAACCCCCCCTAACTTAAATATTATTTAAATAAAACGAAATAAAATTACTACAATTAAATAAATTATTCCTATTTAAAACGAAATACTTAGCTATAAAATAAACCCTAAGATAGCTACAATATAACTAATAGTTACATTGTAGCTATCTTAGGGTTTTTTTTTTATTTTTTCAGGCAAGTTTGTATTTATTTTAACTAGGTACAATAAATATTAAGTAGTTATCAACTATTTAATAACTATCTATCTAAAATAAAGACAAATTTACCTGTAAAATAAACCCTAACCTAAGTTACAATTACACCTAACACTACACTATAATTAAATTAATTACCTAAACTAACTACAATTAAATACAATTAAATAAAATAAACTAAATTACGGAAAAACTCCCACTAAATTACATAAAATAATAAAATAATTACAATTTTTTTAAACTAATTACACCTAATCTAATACCCCTAATAAAATAAAAAAAGCCCCCCAAAATAATAAAAAAATCTACCATTTACTAAATTACAAATAGCCCTTAAAAGGGCCTTTTGCGGGCATTGCACCAAAGTAATCAGCTCTTTTACCTGTAAAGAAAAATACAATACCCCCCAACATTAAAACCCCCCACCCACACACCCAACCCTACTCTAAAACCCACCCAATCCCCCCTTAATAAAACCTTACACTACCCCCTTGAAGATCACCCTACCTTGAGATGTCTTCCCCCAGCCGGGCACAAGTGGTCCTCCAGACGGTCCGAAGTCTTCATCCTATCCGGGCAGAAGAGGACCTCCAGACGGGCAGAAGTCTTCATCCAGGTGGCATCTTCTATCTTCTTCCATCCGGAGCGGAGTGGGTCCATCTTGAAGACATCCGACGTGGAGCATCCTTTTCGTTCAACGGCGACTGGAACAATGACGGGTCCTTTAAATGACGTCATCCAAGATGGCGTTCCTTCAATTCCGATTGGCTGATAGAATTCTATCAGCCAATCGGAATTAAGGTAGAAAAAATACTATTGGCTGATTGGAACAGCCAATAGAATGCAAGCTCAATCCTATTAGCTGACTGGATCAGCCAATAGGATTTTTTCTACCTTAATTCCGATTGGCTGATAGAAATCGCGCACAAGCACGTTTAGCCAGCTCACCGCTACCGTAAGCAGCGCTGGTATTGAGGTGAGATGTGGAGCTAAATTTTGCTCAACGCTCACTTTTCTGAGGCTAACGCCGGCTTGCAGAAAACTCGTAATATCAGCGCTGTCTTAAGTGAGCGGTGAGAAAAAAAGGAGCGTTAGCACCGCACAGCCTTACCGACAAAAACTCGTAATCTAGCCATTAGTTTTTTTACTAAAGGAGCAATAATTTATATTCCCTTTAAGTTTCAACTTAACACAAACTAAAAGTACAATGACTCAGTGGTTTCTTTGATGCATACAGATAATATCCACAGCACCACATTTCTCCAAATAATATAAGGCTTTATTTCAGCATCAAGTATGGAAACAGTCTTCATTTTGCAATAGGTGTAACATCCTATAATGAAGAGATATTAGAGAGTGAGAGTCCCCTCACCTGTTAGAGAGGTGCCCCTGGGTTGTCTAAAATATCTGTAGTTAAATCAGGCTTTGATGTCCCTGACATTTCTATATAATTAAAATAACCTATTGGTCTTTACTACAACACAAAATTGAGACTGTGCCACACAGAATTGACTAAGAATCAAGTTACCTTCAATAGTTTTGGCTAATACTCTAAATCAGAGCAGGGAATTTTTGAATAGAGAATGCTTTTGTGGGAACTGTATTTTTTGGCTACATAATGAAATAAACCCACAAAACTAAAAGAGCTTTTGTAACATAATCTTGGCAAAAAGAGCAGTGTAATATAATTGTTAATTTCAGTGAAAATGTAGGCATTCCAAAAAAAATTACATCAAGGTGAATGCCAAAAAAAATGCAATGTGCTGTAGAAAACATGAGAAAATCTGACTATTAGTACTATTGATAGAAGCCAAATTAATCAGGGCACCTAGTGACGAAGGAGCAGATAGTATATTTCACTGGCTGGCAAAATGAAACTTTATCAGACTTTTCCAGTTACAGATAATAGCCCTTGTGACTCATTTTATCAAGCTTTTCGTGTTTTTTCAAAGCCTCTCAAAACAAAACAAAAAAAGAACTAACATTCAGTTTTCCTTATCGTGCACACAATGCCTCATGTTAGTCTGGCAGCATTAGGAAAAGGATATTGCAGACTGTAGAAAAGTGTTTACTGAAAACAATTACTAGACAAATGCAGACATTTTTTAAGATAAATGAACACTTTTTAATGGGACATTTTAGTAAAAAGATATGTAAATGCTCTATAATTATTTTGAGTTGGTATTTTTGCATTACTTGCACTGGAAACGGCCAAATAACCAAACTGGTAGCGGCACTGCTGCTACTAGAAATTGTGGGGCCCCTTACATAACCAATGATCAGCCCCCCCCCCCCTTTGACATGTGCAATTTTCAACCAAGTGGCTAAAACGTATATGCACTTTATTCTTAAGTGTAGTCAAACTTGGAAATGTTGTGAAGGTAGTAACACACAAACACAGAACGCAGTAGTAAGGTCAAAATCTCCTAAAAAGGAACGGACAATGGACACACACAAACTCAAACACAAACTTGCACATACACCCAAGGAAACATCCACAGAGGCAGCCCCAGAAAACATACAAAGACATACACACTCACAGACACCCAAAGAAAACACACAAAGACACACACACACACAGACAGAGAGAATCACAGAAAACACACAAAGATACACACACACACCCTTACAGAGACATCCACACAAAATGCACAAAGACAGACACATAAACTCTTACAGAGAAACCCACAGAAAAGAAATGCATACACACTCATAGAGACACCAACAAAAGCACAAAGACATAAACACAGACATCCACAGAAACACTCACAGGAGGTAACATTTCTGCACATTGCCATCCCCTAAATCAACAGTGTGTGACATGCATGATAAAAAAAATAGCAGAAATTAAGAGATCACTTTTTAAAGACTCATATTTGTAAATGAGCAAACAAAAATACTTATGTGAATTCAAAATTGTACATTATCAATCTGTCAGAAGGGGTAGATGAAGAAAAGTACTTTTGAAAGGTTGACATATGTTTGGGGGTCCTCCCATTTTCCCCAACCAAGAGCAAAACTTCAAATCTGTAGTTTTGAAAATGCTGTACTCTATATGGTCTTGGTGGAACCATAAGCTGTGGTATTAATACCATTTAGATCTGGTTAAATGCAGGATTTAAGCTTGTTTGTATGTATTTCACAATTAAGTCAGCTGTATTGTAAACTGAGCAATCTTAGCCTGAGAGTACAACATTTAATGCAGATGTAAAAATCTTAGATAAAATGCCTCCTGCCATCTGGAAGGTCCTCGCATAAAGGGGCAGTAAACTGGAATGCAATTAATATATATATATATATATATATATATATATATATATACATTTAAAAAATCATATCTGTTAAAAGGGCACCTACCATTTGTGTATTGAGGAGCAAACATTTCTGCATGGTGTTAAATATAGAATTTCTACAGCATTGTCAAATAATCATAAATACACTGCTGCATATTGCTAAATTTGTTTTTATGGACCCCTGGCCCCACCATACAACTACCACACTGAATTTACAATCTTCTGAAATTGCACAAATAAATAAAAAAAACATTTACTAAGTAAGTCCTACTTACTCTGCAAATTAAAGTGACCTGCCATCTGACTCTGGCACACACACTGTACAAACTGAAGTGCCAAGTCTGTCTCACACTGTGCATAATGGTTTAGTGCACACTCAGAAATCCTCTCAAATGCTAATGCATTACTCCATGTAATGATATTTCCCCACGCTCAATAGAACTCTTCTGTAGCTCTCTCTGGTGGCTGCCAAACTGTAAAAAAAATATATATATATATATTTTTTTTAATAATAGTTGTGCTTGCCTGATGGGGCCACTGACTGGAGTCACCCTATTCACCCCCTGATGGCGGCCCTGGGCAGCGGCAGTCACACAACTCTGACTTTCATCAGCTATGTTCAGCTAAGGGGCTACAGTGCTTAAAGCTCCGGAGTGAGATTTTACCTTTAACTGTGTTAAACACATAGGGCTACATTACAAATATAAGCTCTATTGTGTGTTGACATTAATCGGTCATAATCAATAGCACAACTACCTAGATATGTCTTTAACACTGAATATCATGGGAACAAAGCACATTTGATAATAGAAGAAAACTGGAAACTTTTTTAAAATACTATGGCCTAGATTTGGAGTTTGGCGGTAAAAGGGCTGTTAACGCTCCGCGGGCTTTTTTCTGGCCGCACCATAAATTTAACTCTGGTATCGAGAGTTCAAACAAATGCTGCGTTAGGCTCCAAAAAAGGAGCGTAGAGCATTTTTTCCGCAAATGCAACTCTCAATACCAGAGTTGCTTACAGACGCGGCCAGCCTCAAAAACGTGCTCGTGCACGATATCCCCATAGGAAACAATGGGGCTGTTTGAGCAGAAAAAAAACCTAACACCTGCAAAAAAGCAGCGTTCAGCTCCTAACGCAGCCCCATTGTTTCCTATGGGGAAACACTTCCTACGTCTGCACCTAACACTCTAACATGTACCCCGAGTCTAAACACCCCTAACCTTACACTTATTAACCCATATTCTGCCGCCCCCGCTATCGCTGACCCCTGCATATTTTTTTTAACCCCTAATCTGCCGCTCCGTAAACCGCCGCAACCTACGTTATCCCTATGTACCCCTAATCTGCTGCCCCTAACACCGCCGACCCCTATATTATATTTATTAACCCCTAATCTGCCCCCCTCAACGTCGCCGACACCTGCCTACACTTATTAACCCCTAATCTGCCGAGCGGACCGCACCGCTACTATAATAAAGTTATTAACCCCTAATCCGCCTCACTAACCCTATCATAAATAGTATTAACCCCTAATCTGCCCTCCCTAACATCGCCGACACCTACCTTCAATTATTAACCCCTAATCTGCCGAGCGGACCTCACCGCTATTCTAATAAATGTATTAACCCCTAAAGCTAAGTCTAACCCTAACACTAACACCCCCCTAACTTAAATATAATTTACATCTAACAAAATAAATTAACTCTTATTAAATAACTTATTCCTATTTAAAGCTAAATACTTACCTGTAAAATAAATCCTAATATAGCTACAATATAAATTATAATTATATTATAGCTATTTTAGGATTAATATTTATTTTACAGGCAACTTTGTAATTATTTTAACCAGGTACAATAGCTATTAAATAGTTAAGAACTATTTAATAGTTACCTAGTTAAAATAATTACAAAATTACCTGTAAAATAAATCCTAACCTAAGATATAATTAAACCTAACACTACCCTATCAATAAAATAATTAAATAAACTACCTACAATTACCTACAATTAACCTAACACTACACTATCAATAAATTAATTAAACACAATTCCTACAAATAAATACAATTAAATAAACTAGCTAAAGTACAAAAAATAAAAAAGAACTAAGTTACAAAAAATAAAAAAATATTTACAAACATAAGAAAAATATTACAACAATTTTAAACTAATTACACCTACTCTAAGCCCCCTAATAAAATAACAAAGCCCCCCAAAATAAAAAATTCCCTACCCTATTCTAAATTAAAAAAGTTACAAGCTCTTTTACCTTACCAGCCCTGAACAGGGCCCTTTGCGGGGCATGCCCCAAGAATTTCAGCTCTTTTGCCTGTAAAAGAATAAATACAATACCCCCCCCCAACATTACAACCCACCACCCACATACCCCTAATCTAACCCAAACCCCCCTTAAATAAACCTAACACTAAGCCCCTGAAGATCTTCCTACCTTGTCTTCACCATCCAGGTTCACCGATCCGTCCTGAAGAGCTCCTCCGATGTCCTGATCCAAGCCCAAGCGGGGGGCTGAAGAGGTCCATGATCCGGTCAAAGTCTTCATCCAAGCGGGGCAGAAGAGGATCTTCCATCCGATTGAAGTCATCATCCAGGCGGCATCTTCTATGGTCTTCCATCCGGAGCGAAGCGGCAGGATCCTGAAGACCTCCAGCGCGGAACATCCATCCGGACCGACGACTGAACGACGAATGACTGTTCCTTTAAGGGACGTCATCCAAGATGGCGTCCCTCGAATTCCGATTGGCTGATAGGATTCTATCAGCCAATCGGAATTAAGGTAGGAATTTTCTGATTGGCTGATGGAATCAGCCAATCAGAATCAAGTTCAATCCGATTGGCTGATCCAATCAGCCAATCAGATTGAGCTCGCATTCTATTGGCTGTTCCGATCAGCCAATAGAATGCGAGCTCAATCTGATTGGCTGATTGGATCAGCCAATCGGATTGAACTTGATTCTGATTGGCTGATTCCATCAGCCAATCAGAAAATTCCTACCTTAATTCCGATTGGCTGATAGAATCCTATCAGCCAATCGGAATTCGAGGGACGCCATCTTGGATGACGTCCCTTAAAGGAACCGTCATTCGTCGGGAGACAACGGAAGAAGAGGATGGATCCGCGTCGCCTGCTTCAAGATGGACCCGCTCCGCACCGGATGGAAGAAGATCGAAGATGCCGCTTGGAGAAGATGTTTGCCGATCCGGATGTCCTCTTCTTGCCGGATAGGAGGAAGACTTTGGACCCTCTTCTGGACCTCTTCAGCCACCGGATGATGGATCGCCAACCCCCGCTTGGGTTGGATGAAGATGTTGGAGCCAGGACGGATCGGTGATACCTGGATGGTGAAGACAAGGTAGGAAGATCTTCAGGGGCTTAGTGTTAGGTTTCTTTAAGGGGGGTTTGGGTTAGATTAGGGGTATGTGGGTGGTGGGTTGTAATGTTGGGGGGGGGGTATGGTATGTTTTTTTTTACAGGCAAAAGAGCTGAAATTCTTGGGGCATGCCCCGCAAAGGGCCCTGTTCAGGGCTGGTAAGGTAAAAGAGCTTGTAACTTTTTTAATTTAGAATAGGGTAGGGAATTTTTTATTTTGGGGGGCTTTGTTATTTTATTAGGGGGCTTAGAGTAGGTGTAATTAGTTTAAAATTGTTGTAATATTTTTCTTATGTTTGTAAATATTTTTTTATTTTTTGTAACTTAGTTCTTTTTTATTTTTTGTACTTTAGCTAGTTTATTTAATTGTATTTATTTGTAGGAATTGTGTTTAATTAATTTATTGATAGTGTAGTGTTAGGTTAATTGTAGGTAATAGTAGGTAGTTTATTTAATTAATTTATTGATAGGGTAGTGTTAGGTTTAATTATATCTTAGGTTAGGATTTATTTTACAGGTAAATTTGTTATTATTTTAACTAGGTAACTATTAAATAGTTCTTAACTATTTAATAGCTATTGTACCTGGTTAAAATAATTACAAAGTTGCCTGTAAAATAAATATTAATCCTAAAATAGCTATAATATAATTATAATTTATATTGTAGCTATATTAGGATTTATTTTACAGGTAAGTATTTAGCTTTAAATAGGAATAAGTTATTTAATAAGAGTTAATTTATTTCGTTAGATGTAAATTATATTTAAGTTAGGGGGGTGTTAGTGTTAGGGTTAGACTTAGCTTTAGGGGTTAATACATTTATTCGAATAGCGGTGAGGTCCGCTCGGCAGATTAGGGGTTAATAATTGAAGGTAGGTGTCGGCGATGTTAGGGAGGGCAGATTAGGGGTTAATACTATTTATGATAGGGTTAGTGAGGTGGGTTAGGGGTTAATAACTTTATTATAGTAGCGGTGCAGTCCGCTCGGCAGATTAGGGGTTAATAAGTGTAGGCAGGTGTCGGCGACGTTGAGGGGGGCAGATTAGGGGTTAATAAATATAATATAGGGGTCGGCGATGTTAGGGCAGCAGATTAGGGGTACATAGGGATAACGTAGGTGGCGGCGCTTTGCGGTCGGAAGATTAGGGGTTAATTATTTTAAGTAGCTGGCGGCGACGTTGTGGGTGGCAGGTTAGGGGTTAATAAATGTAATACAGGAGTCGGCGGGGTTAGGGGCAGCAGATTAGGGGTACATAAGTATAACGTAGGTGGCGGTCGGCAGATTAGGGGTTAAAAAAATTTAATCGAGTGGCGGCGATGTGGGGGGAGCTCAGTTTAGGGGTACATAGGTAGTTTATGGGTGTTAGTGTACTTTAGGGTACAGTAGTTAAGAGCTTTATGAACCGGCGTTAGCCAGAAAGCTCTTAACTCCTGCTATTTTCAGGCGGCTGGAGTTTTGTCGTTAGAGCTCTAACGCTCACTTCAGAAACGACTCTAAATACCGGCGTTAGGAAGATCCCATTGAAAAGATAGGATACGCAAATGGCGTAGGGGGATCTGCGGTATGGAAAAGTAGCGGCTGAAAAGTGAGCGTTAGACCCTTTAATCACTGACTCCAAATACCAGCGGGCGGCCAAAACCAGCGTTAGGAGCCTCTAACGCTGGTTTTGACGGCTACCGCCGAACTCCAAATCTAGGCCTAAGGTCTGTCTGAATCACAAAAGAAAAATTGTTGGGTTTCAAATCCCTTTAAGTTTTGCCAATTCAATGACAGTGGCTTACTGTGTCTACACTACTAACACATCTTGATGGGATTCTCCAAATAAAATAAGTGTAGTGTGTTTGTCATTGCATCAAACAAGGTAATAATCTATTCAGAAAAATGTCACACTCAGTATGAACACAAAAGTCTTCTAATTAATGTGTTTGATGTCCCTTTAAGAATGTGCTAGTTAACTACGCAACATATTGGCACACATATTAAATAAAGACAGGTTTTTTTAAGAATAAGCTTTGGGCGCTAAATGGAGATTTCCACTGTCCTTGTTCGTGGTGTTGGGTACTGTGCGCAGCATCAAATAACGCTTGTGACGGATTGAGCACACACATTATTAGGGCAGAGAGAGACAATTTGTTTCAGGAATGAGGTCATAGGTTGATGTTACTTTGAGATCCAACCACCAGAGTAAAGGTAGTCTCATGGACACTGCAGTCATTATTACATCTCACCTGAGTATTGCCCATATCTCTATGAAATTATCTAGAAATTAGACTTTACATAGTTTGCCATAAGGTACAATATAACATGATATAAAAGGAGCTATCAAACTTTAAACATTAAAATGTGTAGATTATTATTATCAGTTATTATGGATGAGGAATCAAGGGGATGAAAGAGGAGGAGAGGAACTGAGGTAAGAAAGTTTAGTGTATGTTGTTTGCATCCCTGAACAGTAGAGTTTTTAAGGAACGCTTGAAACGATGAAAACTAGACATGTACACGGTGAAAACATGTGTTTAGTTTAGTTTTCATTAGTTAAATAAATCATTTCTTTAGTTTCTGCAAATTAATTATGTTAAGTTAAATCTTTTTCGAATTCATTCGTTATTTCGGATCCATTCGTTATTTAGGATCCTTTTGTTATTTCTGATCCATTCGTTATTTCGGATCCATTCTTTATTCCTATTCATTATTTTTTTCTAAAGTTTACAATAGAATAATGAATATGAATAAAGAATGGATCTGAAAAAACGATTTAAGGAAAACAAAATGATCTAAACCGATATCTCCAAAACGAAAGAAAAACCTATTAACCTCTAAACCGCTGCCCCCCCACATCGCCAACACTAACTAAACCTATTAACCTTTAAAATACCGCCCCCCACATCGCCAACACTAAATAAAAACCTATTAACCTATAACCCCTATACTGCCATCCCTGACATCACAACTAGCTAAATAAAACTATTAACCCCTAAACCTAACACCCCCCTAATGTTTACATAATTAAAATAGACCTAAAGTAAAGTTACAATTATTAACTAACTACTTATTTAAAAATAAATACAAACTTACCTGTGAAATAAAAATAAAACCTAAACTTAAACTAAAAAAAAACTAACATTACGTTTTAAAAAAAATAAAAATAATACAAAAAATAAAAATCCTAACATTACTAATAAAACCTAACATTACAAAATATTTAAAATTACAAAGAAATAACAAATTAAATTATCTGAAATAATAAAAAATATTCCTATTCTAATACCCGTTTTAAAAAAAAAACACCTCAAAAAAAAAAAAACCTAATCTATAATAAACTACCAATAGCCCTTAAAAGGGCCTTAACCAGCTCTTTTGCCCAAAAATTAAAACAAATACCCACTAACATTACAAACCCCCAACCCCCCCCCCCCAAAAAAAAAATCTACCCATTGCCCCAAAAAAAGGCATTTGTTTAGGAGTTAATAGTTTTATTTAGCTAGTTGTGATGTGGGGGATGACAGTTTAGGGGTTAATACGTTTATTAAGTGTTGGCGATGTGGGGGGGGGGATAGCGGTTTAGAGGTTTATAGGACTTTATTTAGTGTTGGCGATATGGGGGGACAGCGGTTTAGAGGTTAATAGGTTTAGTTAGTGTTGACGATATTGGGAGACGGCGGTTTAGAGGTTAATAGGATTTTATTTAGTGTTGGCAATATGGGGCAGCAGTTTAGAGGTTAATAGGTTTAATTAGTGTTGGCGATGTGAGGGGACGGCGGTTTAGAGGTTAATAGCTTTATGTAGTGTTTTATTTAGTGTTGACAATGTGGGGGGTGGTAGTTTAGAGGTTAATAGGTTTAGTTAGTGTTGGCGATGTCAGGGGATGGCAGTTTAGAGGTCAATAGCTTTATTTAGTGTTGGCAATTTGGGGGGACGGCGGTTTAGGGGTTAATAGCTTTATGTAACATTTTAATTACTGTTGGCAATGTGGGGGGGGGGGCGGCAGTTTAGATGAACAATGAAAAATTCCGAATATGAATAAAGAATGGGCCTGAAAATTCGGAAACTGATATATTTGTTTTCTGGATTTTAGTTATGATGCCGATTCGGAAATTCAGATTAATCTGAGTCTCCAAAATGTCTTGAGTGAGCCAGTGGCACATTTTAGAGATGTTTCTAAGGTGCAATTAGCAGGAACTGGCCAAAGACTGGATGTAAGGAGTAAAAGAAAGTGTGACCCCAAGACATTGGGCATATGGGGTTGGGGTTATTATGTTATTATCAACGGTTATAGAAAGATGAGGAATAGAGATTTTGGAAGAAGAGGGGTAAAATAATTCGTTTTGGAGAGATTTAGTTTAAGGTAGTGAGAGGACATCCAGGATGAAATATCAGAAAGACAGTTAGTGACACTGGTAAGCAAGGACGGGGATAGGTCTGATGCAGAGAGGTAGATTTGTGTGTCATTAGCATACAAATGATATTGAAACCCGTTTGATTTTATTAAGGAACCTAAGGAAGATGTAAAGATTGGGAAAAGAAGGGGACCAAGGACAGAGCCTTGTGGTACCCCAACAGAAAGTGGTAAAGGGGCAGAGCATGCATCAGAGAAGGCTACACTGTACAGTTGGACAGGTAGGAGGAGAACCACAAGAGGGCTGTGTGGCAATGGTGAGTAGGGAAATAGGGTGATAGTGGGATGGGGATCATTTTGTGGGGATGGAATTGAGGGGAGAGGTAGTGAGGTGAGAGGAAGATATAAGGACAGAAACTTCCTCCTCAATCTTGAGAAGAGAGAGACATGGAAATAGCAGGTGGGGTGGGGGTGGGCAGAGAAGGTTATTGAAAGTGTAGAACAGACATTTTGGGTTTGAAGAAAGGGTAGAGATACGAATAGAGTAAAGTAATCCTCCTTAGAGAAGTTAAAGGCATACTAAACACAATTTTTTTCTTTCATAGAGCATGCAATTTTAAGCAGCTTTTAATTTACTCCAACTATCAAATTTTCTTTGTTCTCTTGCTATCTTTATTTTAAAAGCAGGAGTTTAAAGCTTAGGAGCCAGTCCATTTTAGGTTCAGCACCCTGGATAGCGCTTACTTATTGGTGGTTACATATAGCAAACCAATAAGCAAGCATAACCCAGGTTCTGAACCAAAAATAGGTCGGCTTTTAAGCTTTAAATGAAGAAAAATGTATAAAAGGAGTAAATTAGAAAGTTTCTTAAAATTGCATGCTCTATCTGAATCATGAAAGAAAACATTTGGATTTAGTGTCCCTTTCAGGGAAGACTAATAGGTGTTCAAAATGAACTTGTAGTGAAGAAAGTCAGCTAAACACTGAGACGTTCTCCAATGTTGCTCAGCAGTTCTGGAACATCTGTGGAGGTAGAGTTTCAGAGCGTTTCAGTTCGGGGCTGAGGATTAGTGTGTGATTTGCGAGCTATGGTAGGAGGGGCCAAATTGTCAAGGACTGATGTAAGAGTGGAGTTGTAGTGACAGATTGCTTAGGGCAGGAAAAGCAGGAGATGGAAGGTTTAAGAGATGTTGTTGATCTAGTGACTTAAGGGACAGTAAAGGTAAAAAAATGTTTGCTTTGTTCTCTTGGTATCTTTTAATAAAGAGTAAAACTAGGTACACTATAAGAGCTCAGGAGTACTCTATGGCAGCAGTGTTTTGCAACATTGTATAATAAAGCTACAAATAATGTTGCAAAACACTGCTGTCATAGAGTACTTATGAGCTCTTATGAGCCTACCTAGTTTTAGTCCTCAGACTCTTCACAGGCAGAGAAGATAGAGACTTACAGGCAGGGAGGAATAGTACATTTTTATTTTTTTTTATTTTTTTTTTTAAATATGAATTAATAAGTTTGGATTTCAGAATAAGTTTGGATTTTGGAATCCCAGATTTGGGGATTTGTACCTGTATCAGGGAATAGACTCTCAGCATGTAGGATCTATGGCAGCAAACACTATTTTACAATTTGTAAACACTTTAACCCTTTCCGGTCCTATTCATTTTGACTTAATTAAGTGTAGGGAAAAATAAAAACATACTTGAAGGTTTATTTGCTTACCTATTTTTTATTTATTTATTTATTTATTTCCTCTCTCTCGATTTCTTTCGCAGATATCATAATGAAGTATATATATATGTGTGTGTGTGTGTGTGTGTGTGTGCGTGTGTGTATAGGAATCAGATATTTCTTCTATGTTTTCTGGAATTTAATATTTTACAATATTAAAACACAGATATATAGTCCATTGATATTAATACTTTTATGCAATGAATGTGCTTCTTACATTAAAAAAGAGGAAAATAAACATTTCTGCATGATGAGAAAAGTCCTATTTATGGCACCATCCTGTTTTAATAGCCATTTCATACACAGTTTATTTGTCTTGTTTGACTGCAGCATACTACAGTATGATGCACTTTACCAATTTCACAGCGGTACATTTATTTGCCACTTGTCTCTGTGTCACTTGATCACAGTAATACACTTTCTGTGTTCACATCAGTAAAGCTCAAATCCAGCCCTCATATGTCACTAACAAGCCAGAATCTAAGGTTTTACCAATTTGAGGGGAATCAGTGATTGAGCAGTGGTTCAACCTAGGCAGGGAATACTCACACTCTGCCATGTTAGGAATGCAAGGGTAGAAATGAGAAACACAGCTTTCATTGATATGTAATGTTTACAGTAGCTACATCAGGGGGAACAATGAAGGCCAATCCCTGGAGTACCCCTTGCCAATGCCCCAAGTACCCCCAGGGGCACAAGTACCACAGGTTGAGAAGCTAGGTTGTAGACTAACTTTATTGCCTTTGTTAGCATTTTTGTAGAAACCAAGACTATTAAACAGCTGCATCCCAAAATGATGTTCATTTGCAAACTTCATTCACTATGGAACATTTGTTCACAATTAAACTATGACTGCACGATTCACTGTAGCTTTGAAACCTATTGAACTAGTTACTGCTTTCGAAAGTTTCCCCCAAACTTACTTATGCTGTATAAACATTTGTAATTAGGGGCCCATCTAATGTTCCCAGGCACGGTCCTGATGCAGTTAAATATTCATATCCACAGATTTCTGGATGGAACCGCTGCACATGTTTTGTTTGTGTATGCAAAATTGATGGAAATTCTAGGCGTCAGCATCAGATTTTTGTGTTTTTATAACCCCTAGACACATATTATTGTAGCACATTCACTTGTGTATTTGGTAAGCTAAAACCATATCTCACTCTGAATGAGGTTTCAGAATTCTGGTAGTGATATCACAATCAGTGTTAAAGGGACATATTACATTAGAAATGCACTTCAATGTATTTAAAATTTAATTGGGATAATTTTGGAATAGTAATACTTTTGCAAAAATGCTTAAAAAATGTATTTTGTTTTATAAATGACCCACTACTAATGAACAATGTGCCTCCAAAATCATAAAAGCTGTGAAAACTTAAGAAAAGCATTTTTACAAACATATTTCTAATGGACAAAATGCTCCATTAGTGTGAGCTAGGCAGATGCTGACTAGATACCTCCAGGTCAGCTCTGCTACTAAACTGAAATGGGCAACTTTGACAACCCTTAAAACTGCATAGGTAGGGTGGGACCCAGCAGGACCGAGGAGGCCACATAGAGATATTTATACCAAAGAACCCTTTTTTGTTTTATTAATCTATTTTGATGCAGCAAATCATCATCTTTTTGTTGCCATTATTATTATCCTGCTGGTATGCACTAGTTTACATTATCATAAGCTGTTGTTAATGGGACTCTGAACCCAAATGTTTTCTTTCATGATTCATATAGAGCGTACAATTTTAAGCAACTTTCTAATTTAATCCTATTATCAATTTTATTCATTCTCTTGCTATCTTTATTTGAAAAGCAAGAATGTAAGTTTAGAAGCCGGCCCATTTTTGGTTCACAACCTGGGTTGTGCTTGCTGATTGGTGACTAAATGCACCCACCATTAAACAAGTGTTGTCCAGAGGTGTCTGAAACAAAAATTGACTGGCTCCTTAGCTTAGATGCCTTCATTTTCAAAATAAGATAGCAAGAGAATGAAGAAAAATTGACAATAGGAGTAAATTAGAAAGTTGCTTAAAATTGCCTGCTCTATCTGAATCATGAAAGAAAAAAATTTGGGTTATGTATCCCTTTAACCCCTTAAGGACCAACGACGTACAGGGTAAGTCCTACAAAAAAAATGTCCTTAACCCCTTAACGACCAAGGACGTGCAGGGTACGTCCTCAAAAAAAGGCAGTTAACGCCCGAGAACGTACCCTGCACGTCCTCGGTGTGGAAAGCAGCTGGAAGCGATAGTGCACGGGGAGGGAGCTGGTGGGAACCGCTACACTACAGAAAAATCTGTAATAAAAATGTTGAAAAAAGTAAGTAAGTAAAGTAGTAAGTAAAAAAAAACAAAAAACGATCAGTAAGGTGGTGGGGGTTTGTCTGTGGGGGGGGGGCGGGAAGCTACACTACAGAAAAAAAAAAAAAAAACCTAACAAAAAAAGCCCTTTTTTTTGCAAACTGGGTACTGGCAGACAGCTGCCAGTACCCAAGATGGCCCCCAATAAGGCAGATGGGGAGGGTTAGAGAGCTGTTTTGGGGGGGATCAGGGAGGTTGGGGCTAAGGGGGGATGCTACACCACAGCATATGTAAATATGCTAAAAAAAATATTATTTTTTTAAAAACTTTTATTTTAGTACTGGCAGACTTTCTGCCAGTACTTAAGATGGCGGGGACAATTGTGGGGTGGGGGAGGGAAGGGAGCTGTTTGGGAGGGATCAGGGGGTCTGATGTGTCAGGTGGGAGGCTGATCTCTACACTAAAGCTAAAATTAACCCTGCAAGCTCCCTACAAACTACCTAATTAACCCCTTCACTGCTAACCATAATACACGTGTGATGCACAGCAGCATTTAGCGGCCTTCTAATTACCAGAAAGCAACGCCAAAGTCATATATGTCTGCTATTTCTGAACAAAGGGGATCCCAGAGAAGCATTTACAACCATTTGTGCCATAATTGCACAAGCTGTTTGTAAATGATTTCAGTGAGAAACCTAAAATTGTGAAAAATTTAATGTTTTTTTTAATTTGATCACATTTGGCGGTGAAATGGTGGCATGAAATATACCAAAATGGGCCTAGATCAATAATTGGGGTTGTCTACTACCCTACACTAAAACTAAAATTACCCCAAAAAGCTCCCTACATGCTCCCTAATTAACCCCTTCACTGCTGGGCATAATACATGTGTGGTGCCCAGTTGCATTTAGCGGCCTTCTAATTACCAAAAAGCAACGCCAAAGCCATATATGTCTGCTATTTCTGAACAAAGGGGATCCCAGAGAAGAATTTACAACCATTTATGCCATAATTGCACAAGCTGTTTGTAAATAATTTCAGTGAGAAACCGAAAGTTTGTGAAAAAGTGAACGATTTTTTGTATTTGAACGCATTTGGCGGTGAAATGGTAGCATGAAATATACCAAAATTGGCCTAGATCAATACTTTGGGATGTCTTCTAAAAAAAATATATACATGTCAATGGATATTCAGGGATTCCTGAAAGATATTACTGTTCCAATGTAACGAGCGCTAATTTTGAAAAAAAGTGGTTTGGAAATAGCAAAGTGCTACTTGTATTTATGGCCCTATAACTTGCAAAAAAAGCAAAGAACATGTAAACATTGGGTATTTCTAAACTCAGGACAAAATTTATAAACTATTTATCATGGGTGTTTTTTGGTGGTTGTAGATGTGTAACAGATTTTGGGGGTCAAAGTTAGAAAAAGTGTGTTTATTTCCATTTATTCATCATATTTTACAATTTTTTTATAGTAAATTATAAGATATAAGATATGATGAAAATAATGGTATCTTTAGAAAGTCAATTTAATGGCGAGTAAAATGGTATATAATATGTGTGGGTACAGTAAAGGAGTAAGAGGAAAATTACAGCTATACACAAACACCGCAAAAATGTAATTTAGCCTTGGTCCCAAAAGGACAGAAAATGGAAAAGTGCTGTGGTCCTTAAGGGGTTAAAGGAACAGTAAAGTTAAACTTTAATTGGATAGAGCATGCAATTTTAAACATCTCTCCAATTCTCTTAAATGATCAATTTTACTTAGTTCTCTTGGTATCCTTTGTTAAAAAGTAATCCTAGGTGAGATCAGGAGTGTGCACATGTCTTTAACCACCAGGCAACAGTGTCTGCAACAATGTTTATTGCAGTGTTATTCATAGATGCAAACTGCTGCCAAAGAATGATAAAGACACGTGCACACTCTTAAAAGAACACTGAACCCACATTTTTTTCTTTCGTGATTTAGATAGAGCATGCAATTTTAAGCAACTTTCTAATTTACACCTATTATGAATTTTTCTTCGTTCTCTTGCTTTCTTTATTTGAAAAAGAAGGCATTTAAGCTATTTTTTGGTTCAGAACCATGGAAAGCACTTGTTTATTGGTGGGTGAATTTATCCACCAATCAACAAGAATAGCCCAGTTTGTTCACCAAAAATGGGCCGGCATCTAAACTTATATTCTTGCATTTCAAATAAAGATATCAAGAGAATGAAGACAATTTGATAATAGGAGTCAATTAGAAAGTTGCTTAAAATTGCATGCTTTACCTGAATAACAAAATAAAAAATTTGGGTTCAGTGTCCCTTTAAGCTCCTATCAGCCTACTTAGATTTTACTCTTTAACAAAGGATACCAAGAGATCAAAGCCCATTGATAAAATTGCTCCTTCTGAATCATGAAAGTTTAATTTTAACTTTACTGACTTTACTTTTGGAATGGAATACATAGTGTAGTACATTTAGTCACCTTAATAGTCTGCAAAACATTCCTTATGTCATCATTTTCAAAGGAAAGTGATATGTGTTCTAATGCTATTAAAGCCCCTGAAACAGGTATGTTGTAAGTTAATTGACATTTTTTATTATAATTAGTTATGCCAGCTGTCTCTTTAATCACTATTAAGACAAATAGAAGAATAATTACTAGCAAAATCCAAAAACGTAACATTTTGGCCTAGATTACAAATGGTCCGATATTAAAATCTATATACATATGTGTGTGTATATATATATATATATATATATATATATATATATATATATATATATATATATACACACATGTGTATTTATATTTATAGGTGTATACATGTACAGTATATAAATACAAATATACACATGTATATACATATCTATATATACTTTGTAGTCCTTTGCACTCAAATACCGGAAAACAAGAACATTTATTTTAATATATATTAATATTTAATAATGTTTTTTATTGCGTATGTACTGTAAATGTTTTACATTCCAATGTTCTTAATAGAAATTCCTATACGTATATCTGTATGTACAGTATCTATATATATATATATAAAAAAAACTCATGTATACACATAAATAATTAGAACATTTTCTTCTATGTGAAGAACATTGGAATGTAAAATATTCATAACTACCTTCAGGTTAGCGCAGTAGGATTACCTCCTTTATCGGGTTAGCGCATGAGTGATAAGTGTTAGTTTTTTTCCATTTTGTCCTCTCCAATGAAGTCTATGGGAAGAAATTAGCGCAGTTGCATTTTCGCAAGTTCTGAAGTTAGCGTGAATCAGCTTTGGCTTGCGGGCAAACATTTTATTTTCATACTCATAATGCGCCGCTAACCCATGAGCATTAAAAGTTTGCAAATGCCGGGGAAAAAAATTGACACTGATGAGCATCCACCAGTTGCTTTTTGTATACTTTTGTCAGGTTTGTGCACATAAACCCGACAGGATTAAACAAAATCTTCATGTGTGCTAACACGACATGAGTTATATTAAAGGGATATGATACCCAAATGTTGAAACACATGAAAGAGACTACAAAATATCACCTGAAAATATCTATGTAAAAAAGGAAGATATTTTACCTTAAATTTCCTAAGTATTAACACCTCACTGTAAAGAGACCTTAAGCAGCCAGTCAGGATGTTTGTCCCAGGACTTGCTACAGAGTGGTCATATGTCATGTGCAAGCATAGTCATGTTATTTTCCTATTCAGTTTAAGTAAGTTCTATGAAATCTCATGATTCACATCAATTATAAATTTTGCTTTGTCCTCTTGGTATCCTTTATTGAAGGAGAAGCAATGTCCTACTGAGAGTTAGCTAGAAATCGGTAAACCAATGACAACAGTCATATATGTGCAGCCACCAATCAGCAGCTAGCTCCCAGCTCCTGGGTGTTCTTTTCAATAAAGGGTACCAAAAAAACAAAGCTAATTAGATAACACAAGTAAATTGGAAAGGTTCATGTCCCTTTAATGCTTTGAAACCATAATAAATATAAATATATATATAAATATATATATATATATATATATATATATATATATATATATATATATATATATATATAAATGTACAAAAATACAGAGAATATTAGGTTATTGTGTTGATGAATGGTTAGCTGTTACAAATACATGTGAGAGTATTGATATGATAAATCTACTGTAGATCTCAAGACTAACAGAATTTGATAAACTAAAGCTCACATCAAGAGAGAATATCTATAGATAAAACCTATGTTTCCTCTGCTGTTTCAACTCGTGTTCACTAAAAACATGATTATATAAGAAAAAGAGACTGTCATTTTTAAAAAGACAAGCAGACAATAAAATTGTTATTTTAGTATACAATTAATAAAAAGATTGTTTAGGTATCATTATTGCATCAAAAACTGTCAAGCTATCGGCTCCAAAAATTATTTTTGCTTACCGGCCAAATTGGGAGCCGAGTTTCTCAAGTGATCACAATTAATTATCATATCGTTTGTTGAAAACCCATTTCTGTGAAAAAGTTTTCAACAGAGAAGCTTAGTGGTAGCTTTCAGCGTTAACTATTGCAATCCATTTCTATCTTAACCCCTGCTAACCCATCTAAATGCATCTTTCAGTTTGCTCGGATGGATATGTGCACTTTTTTTCTATCGCTAAATAGTTTGTTAAAGGCCCGGTTCTATTTTGGCATGAACTGTACACATCATGGTGATGACAAGCTTCTATGTAGAACACAGTGAGGCCTATTTACCAAATGTCTGTCGGACCTGCTCCGACAGTGCGGATCAGGTCTGACATACATCACTGAATGCGGAGAGCAATATGTATTCAGCATTGCACCAGCAGCTCTTGTGAGCTGCTGTTGCAATGCTGCCCCTGCAGACTCACGGCCAATCGGCCGCCAGCAGGGAGGTGTCAATCAACCCGATAGTACTCAATCGGGTTGAATTGTGGCGATCTCTGACTACCTGCTCAGAGCAGGCAGACAGGGTTATGGAGCAGCGGTCTTTAGACCGCTGCTCCATAACTTGCGTTTCTGGCGAGTCTGAAGACTCACCAGAAATACGGGCCCCATATGGAGCTTGATAAATGGGCTCCTGTGTGTGTATATATATATTATATATTATATATGTGTGTATATATAGAGGGGTGGAAAAATATCGCTATGATTTACTTGTCTGGGGTTAAAAGCTAATAGCCCAGAGGGAAAAAGTTACTAGTCCACTCAATGTTAAAGATAGGAAAAAGTCAAATTTCTAAGTCGTCCTCTGCAATTTCTAAGTGGTCCGTGGCTAGTGGACCATTGGAAATTTCAAGCCCTGTATATATATAAATATCTCTTCTTTTTTTTACAGGATTTTCACTTCTTTTAAACTGTAAATTGATGCCTTTCTGCTTTGTATCTTTCTAAGAGACCCTTAAACAAGATTGTGCAGTCATGAACTGGTTTCTATAGGGGAAAAGCATCCATGCACTCATACAAACTTGTTCACAACAGTACATACAAGATTGAACTTGAAGTCAGTAATGCTTGTTCCAGATCACAAATTCAATATTGTATGCAGTGTTTTGAGCAAGTACATGGAGGCTCATCTCAGATATGAAGGTGCATTGTCATGCAGCTTACAATTTGTGTTTAATGTTCTTTTAAGTGCATTTACCTGTTGTTGGTTGTGACAGATGTAAACACTAAATGCAAAAATGATGTGAATGCCTCACCGAGAAGATTTTTCCGTTGTACTTTAAAGTTTGTTAAAGAAGGAACTTAGCGGAAATCCATAGACAACATTTATTCCCAAGGTCTAGTTGTACCCAGACATGCACTGTTAGCGTCTATATATATATATAAAATATATTTATATATATATATATATATATATTTATATAAATGACACTTTGCTACAATGTAAAGTAGTGAGTGTACATCCTGTATAACAGTGTAAATTTGCTGCCCCCTCAAAATAACTCAACACACAGCCATTAATGTCTAAACCATTAGCAACAAAAGTGAGTACACCCCTAAGTGGAAATGTCCAAGTTGGGCCCAATTAGCCATTTTCCCTCCCCTGTGTCATGTGACTCGTTAGTGTTACAAGGTCTCAGATGTGAATGGGGAGCAGGTGTGTTAAATTTAGTGTTATCGCTCTCACACTCTCTCATACTGGTCACTGGAAGTTCAACATGGTACCTCATGGCAAAGAACTCTCTGAGGATCTGAAAAAAAGAATGGCTGCTCTACATAAAGATGGCCTGTGTGTTGAGTTATTTTGACGGGACAGCAAATTTACACTGTTATACAGGCTGTACACTCACTACTTTACATTGTAGCAAAGTGTCATTTCTTCAGTGTTGTCACATGAAAAGGTATAATAAAATATTTACAAAAACGTGAGGGGTGTACTCACTTTTGTGAGATACTGTATATACATGATTATATATAGTTATAGATATATTACGATATGTATAGGAATGTTTATTTATAAAATACATAGAACTAATTCTGCTATGTGCAGAAAATTGGAATGTGAAATATTTACATTAAATACACAGTATAACACTTTATCAAATATGAATATTGCATAAATATGAATATTCATGTTTTCATCTACGTAACTGCAAAGGGCTCTAATGCATATACAGTATATACAGTATATATATATATATATATATATGTCTATATATATATATATATATATATGTCTATATTTGTGTACATATGTATTTATGTGTTTATATGTGTATATATGTCTGTAAATACATGTATACACACACATAAATGTCCAACTGCCCATCCGGATGAACATAGAGGGTCGCTCAGAAGTAAACCTCCTCAGCCCGCTCAGCAGATGTATTGGGCCCAGTAAGAGACCGGGCGTCAGGCATTTCAGCAAGATCTGATAGCAGAATGTCACTCCCATCTTACGCCGGCCCAGGGTTAGAGACTGATCAATAATCCTCATGGCTAGGTATGTCAGGTGCTCCATTCCGTAAGAGGAGCATATAGGTAGGTTGTTAAATTGAGAGTCCATGGCACGCTCCAGTGCGGCAAGTGCAGCAATGATGTCCGCCTCCATCTTAATCCAGTATGGCCTGTGCGTCTAAAGGTTTCTCTTTTCTTTTTTCTCCCAAGTATATGAGAGTTGATTAGCTGGTGTGTTACTAATAAAATGTCTAGGCAGTAGAAAGAGTTTATCACTGCAGTCAATGTTAACTGCTTTGCTCCGGGTAACGGGGAAAATGTGGGGGATAGAACATGGGCCGCCACTAGTATCTTGAATAGGCCAGAATAGAGCTCCCTACTGTATTATTTATACAATATTGGTATCATCCAGTACTGCATATGTTGATATAACTTGTACTCTGAATATAAGGTAGCAATGTCTCTCCTATAGCAGGATAATCAGCGGATTATTTTGTGATAAGCGAGGAGTTCCAATTTTTCCAACCTAGCATGGCCGCTGCCCGGACACGCCGACACTGCATCATGTTTTAAGCTGCATGAGTACCTACGTTTTATTTGAACTCTTTTATGACTTATTTAGATTATTTTCATTGATAAGAAATTCTCTAGCCTATAGCACCTTAGTAAGTATTGTCTCATTATGCATGTGCATTATGGTGTAAAATTCTGTTTTATATCACAGACTAGAGGTAGTCTGTCATACACATATGCCCAGACACTCACCTGCTCTTACGTAGAACCACCAGGAGCTCTGTCACACTTACCTACAGCTACTCATTTTACTCAAGGCCCTCTCCCACCCTTACATATACGCACACACTGCCTTCTATATTTTCTTGCACACACCTACAGTCACCTTCTCACACTTACTCACACACACATAAGCCTTTTTCTTACCATATGCTCAGCTCAATTCATTCTGCTACTCTTACACATATCTTATTCTTCTACACATGTCCAGACACCCTTCCATACCTACACTTTCACTAACAGACCCTTAGACACACACATGCTCTTACCATACTTAAATAATTCTTAATAACTTAACACATTTCAGTAACTCCCATTGGCACAACCACCATTTTGTGCACACATGCAACTACTGATCCCCAGCCGTTCTCCTGCTCTTACTTACACCACCCTTATGTGCTGTCTGTGCATGCTCTCTTGCAAGTGCTCTTCTCACCCTTCAGATACAGGTTTAGATGCTCTCCTTCTCTTACACACACCCCTAGGCACTCCCCCATAATTTTGCACACCATAAGGTTCTCTACCACCCTTACACATTTGCTTGTAGGTGCTCATCTCAATCTTTATTCATTCCTTTAAATCAGTGGTTTTCAAAGTCTTACACAGTGGGCTTCCCTTTGGCAAAACTTTTTAGATGACCCCCTCCCCCACAATGGATGTTTACAAAAATATGCACACAAGCACACCTGCCAAAGGGGAGGCCCACTGTGTAATATTCTAAATAATCCATAAAATATACCTATATTTTTACATGATGTATAATAATTTTCAATAATTAAAATTTTTTAATATTTTATATGTAGTTAGTCCTAAAGCCCGTGTACACGGGCCATCTTTTGCAGTACAGCGGTCCCACCCCTTGCTCTTTCTCTCCCCCCTCTCTTTTGCTCTCTCTTTCCCCCCTCTCTTTAGCTCTCTCTCTCCCCCCTCTTTTCCTCTCTCTCCCCCTCTTTTTCTCTCTCTCCCCCCTCTTTTGCTCTCTCCCCTCTCTTTTGCTCTCTCTCCCCCTCTTTTGTTCTCTCTCCCCTCTATTTTGCTTTCTCTCCCCCCTCTTTTGCTCTCTCCCCCTCTCTTTTGATCTCTCTCCCCTCTCTTTTACTCTCTCCCCCCTTCTTTTGCTCTCACTCCCCCCTCTTTTGCTCTCTCTTCCCCCTCTTTTGCTGTCTCTCCTGCTCTTTTGCTCTCTCTCCCCCTCTCTTTTGCTCTCTCTCCCTCCTCTTTTGCTCTCTCTCCCCTCTCTTTTGCTCTCTCTCCCCCTCTTTTGCTCTCTCCCCCCTCTTTTGCTCTCTCTCCCCCTCTTTTTTCTCTCTCTCCCCACTCTTTTGTTCTCTCTCCCCCTCTCTCCCCCATCTTTTGCTCTCTCTCCCCCTCTATCCCCCTCTTTTGCTCTCTCTACCCTCTCTTTTGCTCTCTCTCCCCCTCTTCTGCTCTCTCTCCCCCCTCTTTTGCTCTCTCCCCCTCTCTTTTGCTCTCTCCCCTCCTCTTCTGCTCTCTCCCCCTCTCTTTTGCTCTCTCCTGACTCTCTTTTGCTCTCTCTCCCCTCTCTTTTATTCTCTCTCCCCTCTCTTTTGCTCTCTCTCTCCCTCTTTTTCCCTCTCTTCCCCTCTTTTGCTCTCTCTCTCCCTCTTTTGCCCTCTCTTCCCTCTTTTGCTCTCTCTCCTCTCCCCCCTCTTTTGCCCTCTCTCCCTCTCTTTTGCTCTCTCTCCTCTCCCACCTATTTTGCTCTCTCTCTCCCTCTTTTGCCCTCTCTCCCCCTCTTTTGCTCTCTCTCTCCCTCTTTTGCCCTCTCTCCCTCTCTTTAGCTCTCTATCCTCCCTCTCTTTTCCTCTTTCTCCTTCCTTTTTGTCGCTATCTCTCGGCCACGCCCACTTCCACATGACCACGCCCCATCGCGGGTGCTCCCTCCGATCACGCCCCTTCACGCGCCTAGTCATGACTCTTGCCACACCAGCCAGCCACGCCCCCTCACGGTTCTCCCGTCCGGCCACGCCCCCCACAACGGTGCTCATCCTCTCTGCTGCTTAAGGCCAGGTATGTTTGTCCTCAAGCAGTCTCTACTGCGCATGACTGCATCTGAAAACATACCTGGCCTTTTATTATATTAGATAATAATAAACTTCAATAACACGCATTGAAGTTAGGAATTCTTTGTGTGCGCTAACTCAACCACTTTAGTCCTAAATTGCAAACCCTGATGCACGTTATGTATATTTTACATTTTTATGTTCTTCACATAGAAAATAATGTATATGTAATAATGTTTATGTACTGTTCATGAAAAATACATAAATATATGTTAAGGAATAAAATCCAAAGAAGAGAAAAACAAAGCGCTTGAAGCCCAATGTATATAAAAAATACAAAAGTTTATTGGGACACTTTTAAAAACATCAAAGTCCTATACAGGACATATTGTAATCCAGGTTGTGATGCAGGAATAGATATACAGGTATAGGTATATATAGATATATTGAACTATGTATTTACAAAGAAAGTACATTACCCTGTAAGTGAAGAACATTGGAATGTGAAATATGTACAGTACATATACAGTAAAGCACATAAATACTTCAATATATATGTACACACATCTATATATATTTGCATACATAGACATATTTAGACATGTCTATGTATGCATATATAAGTTTAAGTTTAGAAAAAGGGAAGAAGATCCACTCCTTGGTTTGTAAGTTAAAACAAACTTTTATTCGTAACTTATTAAAAGAAACATAGGAAATCTCCCATACAGAACAAAGCAGGCGCAGCACTCTGGGACACATATGAAAAATACATATGTCAGGGCTGTTTAAAGAAATGCTTTGAATAATGTTCTGTTATAAGACCCCTGACATATGTATTTTTCATGTGTCCCTTTTTAAAGCGGCAATATGGTCATCAGCCTAGTTAGCGCACATGAGAATATGCGATCAGGTTTGCGCACAAGTTGTGTTTTTTCCACTTTTTTGCTACTTTGGCTTCTATGGAGAATAGGTTATTGCATGCGCAATATTGTAAGTTCGGCTTTTTACTTGCGTCGGGTTAGCACGCAAGCAAAAACTGTTTACTTTCAACTTGTAATCCGAGCGCAACCAGACACGCGCAAAAAGTTTACTTCTAACGCAGTTAACGCTCGAACAGGAGCATTAAATACCATTCCACTTGTAATCTGGCCCTAAGTAATTTTGCATCAATGTAGCCCTTAAAATATATAGATGGTGCTGGACTATTTAGAGGTACTAGGGCTTTTATAAAAACACATTCAGTGAAAGTATTTATTTGATACAAAATATATTTTACAATCTGGAATGTTGATTATTTGGGGGATTTATTGCATCATATCATAGTCAAAATACAAAAGTAGAGTTGAAAATATTATCAGATTAAAGCCCAACGGACATATTTAACAAGCTCCGCTGCTTCATAACCTGTCCGCCTGCTCTGAGGCGCGGACAGAAATCAACCCGATCAAATACGATCGGGCTGATTAACACCCCCTGCTAGCGGCCGATTGGCCTCGAATCTGCAAGGGGCGGTATTGCACCGGCAGTTTACAAGAACTGCTGGTGCAATGATAAATGCCGACTGCGTATGCTGTCGGCATTTGTCGATGTGCAGCGGACACGATCCGCTAAATCGGATCATGTCCGCTCACACAATCATAAATATGCCCCCAAATGTTTTTGTTTCAGGTGCACTAGAAAGTATAAACTTAGGAATGAAGTAAAATTATGTCTGGCCATCGATAGTGAACTGAACTGAAACTGATATACTATCTTCACCTTCAGTTAACTAGAATTTTTTTAAGGAACTCCATGTACTGAGTTTAGATATAAAGTTGTTTTTTCTTTGTTCCTCTGTACCCTGCTATGAATAGTCACACTACAACAATAGAAAATAAATAAATTGTGTCCACTAATCTGTGTGTGAAACAAGGAATTGATACGGGTTACAGAGGCTTAAAAATAAAAGATGTCTCTGGAGCTGGTGATTCATATAACAAAAAGACAAATAAAGGAGTGGGCCCCACTGTGCGCTGGATCAAACAACACATGCAAAGGCTTGTTAAATTCTGTATTTAATCCTGTTTCTGTTTGCATTGTTGTGTCCGGAGAGCAATATTACTTGCACAGGCATAAAAGGATACGTTAAGTATAAGATTCATGCAGTTTTAGCTGATCAGAAGCTTGGTTTTGTTTAATATGTGTGTGCACGCGCATGCGTGTGCTCAGTAGATTTGTTTTGTGCAACAACAGGCAGTGGTTTCTGAGATAAAAAGGTTCAATGAGCAGAGCGTTTACAGAATACCAGAGATTATTTCTAAGGCACCAGTGTGCCCCTAGCATATGGAATTTGTAAAGCTCTGAAATCATTTTTTTTTTTCTATTTTAAGTTACACTAAACCTTGAAACCTATTAAGTGGTCTTAGCAAACTTTAGGTAATATGCTTCTTATTATATTGACTAAATTCCATCTTTTTTAGGTCAGTGTTTCTCAACCCCAGTCCTTAAGGTACACTAAAAGGCCAGGTTTTCAGGATTGCCTTGGGTGAGAGCAGGAGTCTGGACGATCAGCGCTGTTATAGCATGCTTCTGATTGTTCCTTTGTTTCCATAGCATACGTCGGCTTGTGGCGTCCTAGCACTGTTCGGTTGCTGTTTACATGAGCACTATTCCGGCGTGACTCGTCGGTGCAGCACGCATCCCTTCCTACCTTTAATAGCATGCTCAAACTATACTGGCAGCCTGTGTATAGGACTCATTCTGTTGTTGGGTGCGCTAGTATTAATCTACTTTCATCTACCGTTGTTGACCTTTGGCTGTATCTGGACTTCTGACGGTTTGCTGCCTGGCTTCTGATCTATTGGACTGCCTTTTGACTGTTCTTCTGCTTGTTAAGTTGGTACTGTTATTGCCTTTCTGGAAACTGAATTCAGCCTGTTCCAGACTCCTCTCCTATCTCCTGATTTAGTTCCTGTCTGCCTGATGACTCTCATCCTGTGTCCCTGCAACTATACCTGGCTTTCTACTGTATCCTTTACTCTCAGCGTTACTCTCAGAAACTCAAGACCTGGCTTTTATTCAAGGAGCTGGGACAGTGTTACTTTAAGCCACTTCTCAGCCTCTGGGTCATTTCCTGGACTGTTGTTTACCTCTGGCCTGATAGGTTAATAACCATTGTTTCTAATGGATTATTTTACCTGTGCTCTAGTTCAGATATTCTGAAAATCTGTCCTGTTAGTGTGCCCTGAATCTTGCACTTGTTTTTAGCAGATAAGAATTTCTTAACTCTAGTTAAGAAACTGCCGAAAAGCACAAAATTGTCACATCCCAAAAACGACACCAAATCATTATCTGCCTTGTTAGTCTTGCAATATTGTAAAAAATAAATAAAACTGACATAATTAAAAGAGAAGCAAGGCAATTAACCTGTGCTCCAAAACCTTACAGATAAGTGTACAGTATATGTCTCTCCAATGGATTTGAACAAGGCAACATCAAAACAGTGCACGTGTGTTTGTTGGATTATTGATTTCGCTAATTTTTATTAATTGCGTGTTAAAGTATGTCATACTTACATATAATAAACTTAAAAACGGAAGCAAAAAAGTCACTTTTAAAGCATTTATTTTACATCTGATTTCCTATTTTCAGACAAGTAGACGACCACCCCCTTCTATACGTTTTTTATTTTCTCATACCCACAAGTATGGCGGTATAGCCAATAGGAAGCAGTGCTGCTTGTCCTATTGAAGATTTAACCTCTGATAGAGAGGCAAAGGGCTTCCATATTGAAAGTGCACATACACATTTGACATTGCATTCTGTTGTCATGTAAAACATTTTTACAGTTTATGGCTATGGAATGTGATGCAGAATGTGCATGTGCCCTAGAGTGCGCACCTAAAACCTTAAAGGGACATGCGGCACAGCTTCTTATTATTATTATCATATATTTTTATAGCGCCACAACATTCCGTAGCACTGGGCACAAAGATAGGGGTATACAAGGGTTTTATGATAAAATACAAAACATTACAAACTAAACAAATCTAGTACAGGAGGAAGAGGGCCCTGCTCCGGAGAGCTCACAGCCTACAGGTTGAGAGTACAGAGACATAAGGTTTGAGGTAGCTTGTCACATGGATGTAAATCAGTTAAATAATTATTTTGGTTAGGATAAGAGATGGAGGAGAGATGGTAAGCCTCTCTGAATAGGTGGGTTTTCAAGGAGCGTCTGAAGCTTTACAAGGTTGGAGACTGTCTTGTGGAGCGGGGTAGAGAGTTCCAGAGGACAGGAGCAGCACGTGCGAAGTCTTAGAGGCGGGAGTGGGATGTAGAGATAACAGGAGTAGAGAGACGTAGGTCAGAGGTTGATCAAAGAGGACTGGATGGGGAATATTTGAAGAAGAGAGAGGAAATATAGTTGGCAGTTAGACTGTTGAGTGCTTTGTAAGGGTTAATACTTTAAATTGTATTCTGGAGTGTATGGGGATCCAGTGTATTAGATGTACCACCTTCGTTGTGAGAATGAAAAAAAGACCATGCAGAAGTGGGCAGACAGCTGTTTGTCTGAAAATAGGAAATAGGATGTAAAACAAGGGCTTTAAAAGTGACCTTTTTAGCTTCTGCTTTCAAGTTTATTAACATGCAGCCCTGCACTTCACATAGTTTTACTTTAACTGGTTGAGCAGATAGTGTTTAGTATCTGTTTTGTGATGTTTGCTGCCTAATGTCATGACAGGGGTAATGCCAATGGGGCCAATTTATCAAAAGTCTTGCGGACCTGATCCGACAGTGCGGATCAGGTCCGCAAGACCTCGCTGAATGCAGAGAGCAATACGCCCGCTGCAGACTCGGAGCCAATCGGCCACCAGCAGGGAGGTGTCAATCAACCCAATCATACTTGATCAGGTTGAATTCCGGCGATTCCTGTCCGTCTTTAGACCGCTGCTTCATAACTGCTGTTTCTGGCGAGTCTGAAGACTCGCCAGAAACATGGGCCCACAAGCTCCGTTCGGAGCTTGATAAATGGGCCCCAATGTGTTTAGTGTCTACTTTAAGCCTATATTACGTTCCGAAACTTTTCAGGGTACCTGGTGATAAGTTTAAAAGTGTTTTGGGGGTTTATCAAGTAATTTTAGTGAAAATTAGCCATGATGATGTGTTGATAAATATCAAAAATGTTTGCATTAGAATGTGTCATTAATAAATTCAAGGCTTAAGTTCATCTAGAAATGTTCATTTTCTCCCTGTGGTTTCTACGCACGTTTATTTAAATCCTATTGAGGTAAGAATAATGTGCAGAGTGTTATCCTGAGCTAGTCTTTTTCAGTGTATCAAATGCCTCCTGGAGCTGGAACTAACATCTCTGAGGTATCCAGACAGACTCAGAATAGAAGAACACATAATGATCAGACAGCCACAGGGTGTGGAAAGGGAACATTTGTAATAGAGCCCATCATCCTACATTATACCTGTAATTTTCTTATGGCCTATTTCTAATTGTCACATACAGTAAACTACTGCTCCTTCTGTTCATTCTTACTAAGCACCCTGCACATGGTTAACAGCCTGTGTAAAGAAGACACAGAAAGTTAAAGGGACATGAAAACCCCCCAAAAATTATTTCGTAATTCAGACAGAGAACACATTTGTAAACAACTTTCCAATTTGCTTTTATTATCAAATTTGCTTTATTCTCTTGGTATCCTTTCTTAAAGGAGCAGTAGCACACTATTGGGAGCTAGCTAAACACATTGGTCACACATCGGTAAGCCAATCACAAGCAGCATAAATTTGTAGCCACCAATCAGCAGCTAGCTCCCTGCTCCTGAAACTACATAGGTATTCCTATATTATGCCTAATATGGCATTGATGTGCTAAAGTTTGGAAACTGGTGGAATTTTGTTTTATCTCCATTAAAGGGACATGAAATCCAAATTTTATATTTTATTGAAGTAACAATGCACTCCTGGGAGTAGCTGAACACATTTGTAAGCCAATGAAAATAGGCATACAAGTTCAGCCACCAATCAGAAGCTAGCTCCAAGCTCCTGAGCCTATCTATATATGCTTTCAAACAAAGGATACCAAGAGAGTGAAGCAAATTAGATAATCAAAGTAACTTAAAAGTTGTTTTAAATGGCATGTTTTATCTGAATCATGAAAGAAAAGTTTTAGGTTTCATGTCCCTTTAAAGTCTATGGAGAATTTTTATGTTACCACCAGTTTCCAAAATCTACCAACTCATTGCAAACTAGGCCTATTTCTGGACACATCAAATAAGTAAGGTCAAGCACCAGGGGGCACTTAAATTACCATTAAATAAAGCAGAATTGCGCGATTAACAAATATATAATGAAAAGACAGTGCAATAACACTTATAATGAATTTTAAATTAGTAGTAGATTTTTTTCTGACAAATTTCAGTTACTTCAATTTTCCTGCTCCTTGCATCATGTATCAGTATTGGGTGATTAAGTATTTAAATACCTGGTTTATTGTCTGGAACCAAATAGGCAGAGGCGGGACTACAGGAACTTGTCAGTTGGGCTGTAGAATAATCTGTAAGTAGGCCAGGGGTCAATACCAGGAGATCCATCTACAGCCAGGGGTCAAAGCAAAAGGATGAGACAGAATCTTTAGTCAGGAAATAGTTCCAGATGACTTAAGCCAATAAATCAACCTGTAGATAGTTTAACATAGTGCTGGGGTCAGACAGGTTGTGTGAGCCAGAAACGATGCCAGGATCAGAGCCAGGAACGCTTTAGTCTTCGTATGAAATAACCAAGCACTGAATGAGAGTCAGGGGTGACATTTTAACATCTCCCATTCAGGTTTGGCACCAGGTACAAGATCAGGGTCACATCCAATTGCAGAATATAAAAAGCACTAAATTTAGTGCACTTGCTAAATCCATCAGAAGAACAGACAGCACAAGCCAGGATGTCGGCCGTACTAATGCAAAGCTCCCTAAACAAGTCCCAGTCTCTCCATCTTCAGAGTGCACACCGGCTCTACTCCTCAAGACAGGGCAGGTTAGAGAACGCAGCAGAACCCAGGATTGGGTATGTATAGCACGGCTCCTGCCACACCTCAGGACCTTACAGACAGCCATCAGCAAATGCATATGCAAATATACTGTAAACTCTTCGTAGGAGCTGGTGCAGCAGAAATTGCATGCTCTGTCTGAATCACAAAAGTTTATAATTAAATTTACAATGAAAAACACTAACTGATGGGAATGTAGAAATTAGAAGCAACCTCACTACAATTTATACATTTGTACTGAGATTATAGGAATATAAAACAGTCTATTTAATTTTTGTAATATTAAACACTTATCAGTGGATTATAGTCAATAGAAATCATTGCAATATGTATTATTAATAATTTAAAGAATGTTACTTTTTTTTTATAACTAGATTTGTGCAGGGTACATTAATTATTGTCAAAGCCCCACAAGGGGCTAAGGTCTCTATAAGAAGGCACATATAGCTTGATGTCATATCATAACTCTTCTAGAACAACTTGAGCTGACTTACTGTTCAGTGAATGCTAGAGAAACAGGAAGTCAGTTTCTTGCCCATGCTCAGAAGAGGCCATGACCTATAGTTATCAAGGTCTGGCGGACCTGATCCGACACTGCGTATCAGGTTCGCCAGACCTCGCTGAATACGGCGAGCAATACGCTCGCCGTATTCAGAATTGCACCAGCAGCTCACAAGAGCTGCTGGTGCAACGCCAACCCCTGCAGACTCGCGGCCGCCAGCAGGGGGGTTTCAATCAACCCGATCGTACTCGATCTGGTTGATTTCCGGCGATGTCTGTCCGCCTGCTCAGAGCAGGCTGACAGGTTATTGAGCAGCGGTCTTTGTCTGATGACTCGCCAGAAACACGGGGCATCAAGCTCCATTCGGAGCTTGATACATATGCCCCCATATGTAACTTATGTTCTCAGCATGTCAGCTTCCTTATCTGGGGGCATTTTAAGTGCTCCTTTTGCAAGAAAACACATATGTTGCTTGTTGTTTTTTATGTTTACTTTGATTTAACATTTTTGTTTTACTAAAGTAGCACTGTTTCATGTCCCTTTAATCTCAAGTGAGCTGAAATCACAGCTGGGAACTAAAATTTCAGCATTGAATGAATTAAGTGTTTTTATTTTAAACCTATTCCTGCACTGTTTCCACTCCTTGTTTACATTTTTTGGTTTGCTACGGGAAAGGCATAATACATTGGGAAACTAAGCCGCATTTAGAACTTTCTATTACCACAACTCCTAATAACATTGAAGTCATTTTTACATACTTCTGACAAATCTGACTTCTGAAAGATTCAGTGTACTAGCCTTAATTTTATGTTACTTCTTGGTACAACATATGACTTGTATATACCTAATTAGCAGTATTTCCAAGATTTGCTTAACAGTCATATAAGCGAAAAAATGTGGCCACTTTGGACACCACTGAAATATTTTATAATGTATCGCAGATACTGATATTCTATTTAGAACAGACATTTTGCCATATAGTGGTACAGCATTTATTTCTCAAAGAATCATAGCACTGTGTTTTAAAGCATTGTGATATTTTTAGTATATTCTAGGAAACATCAATAAATGTTTCTTTACCCTTGAGGAAATGACAAAGCAATGTAATGTGAGATTACAGAAAATGCACACAGCACAAGTAAATGTGTTGCATTCAGGAAATAGGATACCTGATGTTTGCTTGTGGCGACTGATCATCCATTAGCCCATCATCTGCCTGTTACTTGGTGTTAGACTAAGTCACATCTAAGGACCTGCAAATAAAAATAAAATTATAGTACAATAAATTCAAATAACTAAAACCTATCACTAAACACATAAAATAATTCCCCACAATGCATTGCTTTATTCTAAACTATATTAAAAAGGTAAACTAGTAGCGAGATCTTAATAAATGTCACTAGAAATATCCATGGACAATATTGTATTGCAGCTTATAAAGCAATATGTACCCTAACATATCACAAACAGGGTCACCCAAATGGCTAGCGTCATTCTGGCTCCTCTTCAGTACTTGTTAGGTAGGTTGGCATCTGGTTATCTCTACTAGGCCTTGGTTTTTACATTTCCCCACTCTATTTTGTTCAGGCGTTTATGATACTGTTGTGTTTAATCAGTTGTAGACCTACTTAACATAGGGCCTTAGTGCAAAATTCTTTTTGGACCCTAAAGGTAACTCAGTAGTAAGCAATAATATACTTTCTGCTCTGTATAATGATTTTGAGGATAGAGAGATAGATAGACCTGCAACCTGCACTAATAAAATTGCTCCCCTACATTAGGATTGTACATATTCTGTGTAGTCTGGCTGCTATGGACCCCCCAAGCACTTGGGCCCTGGTGCGACAGCACCAGCTGCGCCAGTGGTAGCTCCACCCCTGTGTTTAAAGTGTTGTTCTGTCACTTAGGCTTCTGCTTTCTTACACATGTATTTTCCCACTGTTTTGATTGTTTGGACTACTCCCAGATTACTTTGTAGTTTGTGAAGACAACAAATTCTTTAAGCTTCTAAGGCATCTCTTTTGGGGCTTTATCAGATATGTCATGATGTCTCATGAGTAATCATCAGCATATGTGTAGTGATACTCATTAGTCAATAATATACATTACTGCATATTAATTTTAAGTTGTGCTCTAGTCTGATTGGCCTGTTTTATTTTTTAGTGCAGTATGTGTGGCTTTTAATTTGATGCAGCATCCTCAGTTTGTGAGCAAATTGCATTGCAAATTAATTATATATTACAAATTGCCTTCAGGGTTTTTCAATGTCCATAAGTTAATGCTCTTGCAAAGTATGTGTTTGTGTGCTTTGGTTTGCTCATTCCCGGTAGAGAGGTTTTCAGGTTCTCATGAGCCAAATCTTCTTCCTTATTCTTAATTGTGTATTTTTGTCTTGGGAGAACACAGTGCATTCCAAACATTTGTTTGACAGGAGAGTCCTTTTTCGGTTTGGGACAGATTTCTCTGCCATGTGATGGGAAAATCCCATTCAGAATACTAATTTAGTGATGCTCTTCCCATTCTGAAGACTGTCTCGTAACTTGTCATAACAGGCACTTGGCTAAAAGAGTGATTTCGATCCCTGCTGGAGTTAGGTGTACTGTACCTTTAAGGAGGCCTAGAAGATCAGTAAGGCCTTATTTTCAGTAGTTTATATTAGCTCTGTGTTTGTAGTATGTGGTTGCTTGTGTATTAACCTCTGCCCTGACTAAGCTTCTGTATTAACCCTTTGTTTGGACTAACTTGTTATATGACTTTAGTTTGTTTGTGGGCTCAGCATTTGCTAAATGATTTGTACTGCAGTTCCCTGTGAGGCCTTGACCTGTACTGTCTGACTTAGATTACCTTTACCATGTATACCACTTGCTATCAGAAGATTAAATAACTTATGAAAGTGTATATTCATCTGAATAGTGAATATAAACTTATATATAGGTATGTTTTTCTTTGATTTTCAAATTTATAAACTTACAGCTACTTAATAGAACCTAATTGTTATTTGTTTTGTAGGAGCTGATTAAAGTACTAGAGAGAGCTCAGCAACTAAGTTTAGTCTCATTGCTCTCTTATCCCTGGCCTCTGTTGAAACACTGTGTTAACATTCAGTGCATAAGTAAGGGCTTGTTTTGAGCTGAGCATCTCACCCATTCATTCCATTTTGTTACATTCTAAACAAAAACACACCATCTGACATGCATGCTCGGACTGGAAAGCGGTTTGCTATTTGTTACACTGCTCTTGAGTCAATAGGGTCAATTTATTAAATGCCAGGCGGACATGATTATCACGTCCGCCCGGCATCGATAAATGGTGACAACATAAGCATAAACAACAGTAACAAATATACTGAGATACTTATCATTCTATTGTTGTTTACGCCAACCCAAATTAAATATAAATCAGTTGGTTTTCTTTTTTTTTTTCACTTACTATAAAGGACTACTATGAACTATGTCTATAACTAAGTGCCAGTGAGCAAGGACAGGGATAAAGCCCAAAACGCGTATTGCATGCAGCACACTTTGACGGGGACTATCACTGGATGGCATTCTGTTTTTATGGCACTATGCTTGTGCTTTTTATATTTGTATAATAAAGGAACTTTTTATCCACCTTTTGGAGTCACTTTTTCGGATTTCGGAAGTGCAGGGACCTCTTTGTTTGCTATTCACGTCTCCAACCGTTTGAGGCAGGTGCTGACTCCCAGCACCCGATTCCACTCAGCCGCTGACGTCAGTGCTTACGCTGAAGAGTATTTGGGCCTGCCCAGGGATTTGTTCAGAGCGTATAGCATATTTACCGCAACTTCAACTCTTGATACCAGCGGTGCTTACGGACGCGGCCAGCTTCAAAAACGTGCTTGTGCACGATTCCCCCATAGAAAACAATGGGGCTGTTTGAGCTGAAAAAAAACCTAACACCTGCAAAAAAGCAGCGTTCAGCTCCTAACGCAGCCCCATTGTTTGCTATGGGGAAACACTTCCTACGTCTGCACCTAACACTCTAACATGTACCCCGAGTCTAAACACCCCTAACCTTACACTTATTAACCCCTATTCTGCCGCCCCCGCTATCGCTGACCACTGCATATTTTTTTTAACCCCTAATCTGCCGCTCCGTAAACCGCCGCTACTTACATTATCCCTATGTACCCCTAATCTGCTGCCCCTAACACCGCCAACCCCTATATTATATTTATTAACCCCTAATCTGCCCCCCACAACGTCGTCTCCACCTGCCTACACTTATTAACCCCTAATCTGCCGAGCGGACCGCACCGCTATTATAATAAAGTTATTAACCCCTAATCCGCCTCACTCCCGCCTCAATAACCCTATAATAAATAGTATTAACCCCTAATCTGTCCTCCCTAACATCGCCGACACCTAACTTCAAACATTAACCCCTAATCTGCTGACTGGAGCTCACCGCTATTCTAATAAATGTATTAACCCCCAAAGCTAAGTCTAACCCTAACACTAACACCCCCCTAAGTTAAAAATAATTTAAATCTAACAAAATAAATTAACTCTTATTAAATAAATTATTCCTATTTAAAGCTAAATACTTACCTGTAAAATAAACCCTAATATAGCTACAATATAAATTATAATTATATTATAGCGATTTTAGGATTTATATTTATTTTACAGGTAACTTTGTATTTATTTTAACCAGGTACAATAGCTATTAAATAGTTAAGAACTATTTAATAGCTAAAATGGTTAAAATAATTACAAAATTACCTGTAAAATAAATCCTAACCTAAGTTACAATTAAACCTAACACTACACTATCAATAAATAAATTAAATAAAATACCTACAATTACCTACAATTAAACCTAACACTATACTATCAATACATTAATTAAATACAATACCTACAAATAACTACAATTAAATAAACTAACTAAAGTACAAAAAAATAAAAAAGAACTAAGTTACAAAAAATAAAAAAATATTTACAAACATTAGAAAAATATTACAACAATTTTAAACTAATTACACCTACTCTAAGCCCCCTAATGAAATTACAAAGCCCCCCAAAATAAAAATTGCCCTACCCTATTCTAAATTGCAAAAGTTCAAAGCTCTTTTATCTTAACAGCCCTGAACAGGGCCCTTTGCGGGGCATGCCCCAAGAAATTCAGCTCTTTTGCCTGTAAAAAAACACATACAATACCCCCCCCAACATTACAACCCACCACCCACATACCCATAATCTAACCCAAACCCCCCTTAAATAAACCTTACACTAAGCCCCTGAAGATCTTCCTACCTTATCTTCACCTCACCGGGTATCACCGATCGGTCCTGGCTCCAAAATCTTCATCCAACCCAAGCGGGGGCTGGCGATCCATAATCCTACAGCTGAAGAGGTCCAGAAGAGGCTCCAAAGTCTTCATCCTATCCGGGAAGAAGAGGCGATCCAGACCGGCAACCATCTTGATCCAAGCAGCATCTTCTATCTTCATCCGATGAGAAACGGCTCCATCGTGAAGACCTCCAGCGCGGATCAATCTTCTTCCGACGACGTCCAACTGAAGAATGACGGTTCCTTTAAGGGACGTCATCCAAGATGGCGTCCCTCGAATTCCGATTGGCTGATAGGATTCTATCAGCCAATCGGAATTAAGGTAGGAAAATTCTGATTGGCTGATGGAATCAGCCAATCAGAATCAAGTTCAATCCGATTGGCCGATCCGATCAGCCAATCAGATTGAGCTCGCATTCTATTGGCTGATCGGAACAGCCAATAGAATGCGAGCTCAATCTGATTGGCTGATCGGATCAGCCAATCGGATTGAACTTGATTTTGATTGGCTGATTGGCTGGTATCGAGAGTTTAAGTTGCGGTAAATATGCTCTACACTCCTTTTTTTGAGCCTAACGCAGCCATTCTGTGAACTCTAAATACCAGCGGTATTTAAAAGGTGCGGCCAGAAAAAAGCCAGCGTAGCTAACGCACCCCTTTGGCCGCAAAACTCTAAATCTAGGCGTAAGTATTTACACTGTCATTTTTTCACCTGAAAATCTCAAAGGGCCAGTAATGTCATGTTTGGCAGTGCAGGTCCATCTGCACATGTGAAACAGCAGAAAACACACATGCTTAGTGTGATAAACTCATCCTACATGTGTGTGTGTGTGTACTTGTCCTGGATTTTTCATACCTGCATATACAGGGAGTGCAGAATTATTAGGCAAGTTGTATTTTTGAGGATTAATTTTATTATTGAACAACAACCATGTTCTCAATGAACCCAAAAAACTCATTAATATCAAAGCTGAATAGTTTTGGAAGTAGTTTTTAGTTTGTTTTTAGTTGTAGCTATTATAGGGGGATATCTGTGTGTGCAGGTGACTATTACTGTGCATAATTATTAGGCAACTTAACAAAAAACAAATATATACCCATTTCAATTATTTATTTTTACCAGTGAAACCAATATAACATCTCAACATTCACACATTTCTGACATTCAAAAACAAAACAAAAACAAATCAGTGACCAATATAGCCACCTTTCTTTGCAAGGTCACTCAAAAGCCTGCCATCCATGGATTCTGTCAGTGTTTTGATCTGTTCACCATCAACATTGCGTGCAGCAGCAACCACAGCCTCCCAGACACTGTTCAGAGAGGTGTACTGTTTTCCCTCCTTGTAAATCTCACATTTGATGATGGACCACAGGTTCTCAATGGGGTTCAGATCAGGTGAACAAGGAGGCCATGTCATTAGATTTTCTTCTTTTATACCCTTTCTTGCCAGCCACGCTGTGGAGTACTTGGACGCGTGTGATGGAGCATTGTCCTGCATGAAAATCATGTTTTTCTTGAAGGATGCAGACTTCTTCCTGTACCACTGCTTGAAGAAGGTGTCTTCCAGAAACTGGCAGTAGGACTGGGAGTTGAGCTTGACTCCATCCTCAACCCGAAAAGGCCCCACAAGCTCATCTTTGATGATACCAGCCCAAACCAGTACTCCACCTCCACCTTGCTGGCGTCTGAGTCGGACTGGAGCTCTCTGCCCTTTACCAATCCAGCCACGGGCCCATCCATCTGGCCCATCAAGACTCACTCTCATTTCATCAGTCCATAAAACCTTAGAAAAATCAGTCTTGAGATATTTCTTGGCCCAGTCTTGACGTTTCGGCTTGTGTGTCTTGTTCAGTGGTGGTCGTCTTTCAGCCTTTCTTACCTTGGCCATGTCTCTGAGTATTGCACACCTTGTGCTTTTGGGCACTCCAGTGATGTTGCAGCTCTGAAATATGGCCAAACTGGTGGCAAGTGGCATCTTGGCAGCTGCACGCTTGACTTTTCTCAGTTCATGGGCAGTTATTTTGCGCCTTGGTTTTTTCACACGCTTCTTGCGACCCTGTTGACTATTTTGAATGAAACGCTTGATTGTTCGATGATCACGCTTCAGAAGCTTTGCAATTTTAAGAGTGCTGCATCCCTCTGCAAGATATCTCACTATTTTTGACTTTTCTGAGCCTGTCAAGTCCTTCTTTTGACCCATTTTGCCAAAGGAAAGGAAGTTGCCTAATAATTATGCACACCTGATATAGGGTGTTGATGTCATTAGACCACACCCCTTCTCATTACAGAGATGCACATCACCTAATATGCTTAATTGGTAGTAGGCTTTCGAGCCTATACAGCTTGGAGTAAGACAACATGCATAAAGAGGATGATGTGGTCAAAATACTCATTTGCCTAATAATTCTGCACTCCCTGTATGTATGTTGTAAAAAAACACTTTAACATACTTGGTCAGTTATAAAGGCTTTTGGTTATCAGTGAAATCTACTGTTTTAAACAAATGAAAGAATAAACAAAACTATTGCTCACCTGAGCTCTAGTAAACAAATAGATGGTATCTGTTCTTGTCCAGCTTCTCTGCATAACCCAAAATGACAAAACACTGCAAAAATGGGAGAGAGGGAGGGACACAAAACCCTGAGGGACACTTTATGAGTAGTGTTAAATGCAATAAAAAATACATTACAAAGTACAGTTACACTCATAATAACACTATATAAAAAAAATCTTTCAAAAAATATTGCACAAAAAAGTTATAAGAGCTCAAAGATATGAGTTCTCAGGTGTTAGACAAAAATGATAGGCAGAAGGTTTTAAAATAGAGATACATACATATACATGTCTAATATATACATATGTACAGTATGTGTATATATAAATATATATATATGTTTATATGTGTACAAAAGTATTTATGCATTTATATGTTTATATATGTATCTACATACATATACGGTATACACATATAAACACATAAAAACATATGTTTACATATTTAGACATATATAAAGTATGTCACAAAAGTGAGTACACCCCTCACATTTTTGTAAATATTGTATTAAATCTTTTCATGTGACAGCACTGAAGAAATTATACTTTGCTACAATATAAAGAGGCCAATGTATTAAAGGTCTTGCAGAACTGATCCGCAAGACCTCGCTGAATGCGGAGAGCAATACACTCTCCGTATTAAGCATTGCACCAGCAGCTCACAAGAGCTGCTGGTGCAACGTCGCCCCCTGCAGACTCGAGGCCAATTGGCCACATGCAGGGAGGTGTCAATCAACCCCATCGTACTCGATAAGGTTGAATTCCGGTGATTCCTGTCCGCCTCATCAGAGCAGGCGGACAGAGTTATGGAGCAGCGGGGTCTTTAGACAGCTGCTTCATAACTGCTGTTTCTGGCGAGTCTGAAGACTCGCCAGAAACACGGCCCTTCAAGCGCCAAACGGAGCTTGATAAATGGGCCTCATAGTAGTGAGTGTACAGCCTGTATAACAGTGTAAACGTTCTGTCCCCTCAAAATAACTCAACACACATTAAAGGGACACTGAACCCAAATTTTTTCTTTCGTGATTCAGATAGAATCTGCCAATAGGAATGCAAGGGACTCCATATTTAATCGCGTACCTTGAATTCACTATTCAGTGTATGGTGGCTATTGTACTAAGAGGATCCTCCATGCTCCATGGCTCCGCTCGCCGGTCCTGCTCCGCACTCATCTCCACTCCACGCCAACTTGGTCCTGGAAGAAGAAGGAAGAGGTCCCCACTTGGAAGAAGATGTCGGCCACTTGGAAGAAGACTTCCCTGCCTGAAACGGAACTTCTCTGCCGGACATCAGGAATGGTGAGTTCCTATTTGGGGGTTAGACTTGGGCTTTTTTCTTTCATGTAATATTGGCAAGAGTCCATGAGCTAGTGACGTATGGGATACACAATCCAACCAGGAGAGGCAAAGATTCCCAAACCTCAAAATGCCTACAAATATACCCCTCACCACACCCACAATTCAGTTTTATAAACTTTGCCTCCTATGGAGGTAGTGAAGTTTGTGCTTGATTTTCTTCGATGATATGCACTTCTCAGCATTTTGAAGCCCGATTCCTCTCAGAGTACAGTGTTTGTCAGAGGGATGTGAAGGAAGTATCACCTATTGATTCTATGGTTTTCCTCATGGGAAATCTTTTCAAAAGTTCTCTGTTATCGATCGTAGAGATTCATCTCCTACCTCCCTTTTCAGATCGACGATATACTCTTATATTCCATTACCTCTACTGAAACTGTTTCAGTATTGGTTTGGCTATCTGCTATATGTGGATGGGTGTCTTTCAGTAAGTATATTTTTATTACTTAAGACACTCTCAGCTATGGTTTGGCACTATGTATTAATATAAAGTTTTAAATATATGTATTGTACTTATATTCGCCATGAGTCAGGTTTATGTATATTTCCTTTTGCAGACTATCAGTTTTAAAATTGGGAAACATATTTAGGAAGTCATTTTTTCTTACCTGGGGTATAGTCTTTTCTTCAATTTTCAATTTTCTTTTCGCGGACAAAATTAGGCACGTGAGGTCGCAAAATGCTGATATTTATTGCGTCATTCTTGGCGCAATAATTTTTTTGGAGGGAAGGTTCGTTCAGTGACGGAATTCATCATTTCCGGCATCTTAGTTGACGCCAGGTTTCCTTGCACAAGGTTGTGTCTGCCATGAAGCGAGTTGCATCATTTCCGGATTCAATTATTTAAACCCTACTTCCCATATGCCTCTTGCCTCTTTTTATGCTCAGAGGGCTATGCTGTTTGCATTTTTTTCCCATTCCTGAAACTGCCATATAAAGAAATTGATCATTTTGCTTTATATGTTGATTTTTTCTCTTACATTTGCAAGATGTCTCAATCTGATCTTGTCTCAGAAACCACTGTTGGAACCCTGCTGCCTGATAACAGTTCTACCAAAGCTAAGTGTATCTGTTATAAATTAGTGGAGATTATATCTCCAGCTGTAGTATGTAACAGTTATCATGATAAGCTTTTACATGCAGAGAATGTATTCATCAGTACTAGTACAATGCCTGTTGTTCCTTCAACATCTAATGTACATGATATCCCTGTGAATATAAAAGATTTTATTGCTGATGCGATTCAGAAGACTTTGTCTGCTATTCTGCCTTCTAATAAACGTAAAAGGTCTTTTAAAACTTCTCATAAAGTTGATAAAATTTCAAATGACCGACAACATACTGAATTATCCTCCTCTGATGAGGATCTATCTGGTTCAGAAGATCCTACCTCAGATATTTACACTGACAAATCTGGTGGAGTATATTTGTTCGATGTTAAAAGAGGTGTTGATTACTTTGGATATTGAGGAAACTAGTCCTCTTGATACTAAAACTAGTAAACGTTTAAATTCTGTTGCTGAATGCGGAGAGCAATACACTCTCCGTATTCAGCATTGCACCAGCAGCTCACAAGAGCTGCTGGTGCAACGTCGCCCCCTGCAGACTCGAGGCCAATTGGCCGCATGCAGGGAGGTGTCAATCAACCCCATCGTACTCGATAAGGTTGAATTCCGGTGATTCCTGTCCGCCTCATCAGAGCAGGCGGACAGAGTTATGGAGCAGCGGGGTCTTTACACCGCTGCTTCATAACTGCTGTTTCTGGCGAGTCTGAAGACTCGCCAGAAACACGGCCCTTCAAGTGCCAAACGGAGCTTGATAAATGGGCCTCATAGTAGTGAGTGTACAGCCTGTATAACAGTGTAAACGTTCTGTCCCCTCAAAATAACTCAACACACATTAAAGGGACACTGAACCCAAATTTTTTCTTTCGTGATTCAGATAGAATCTGCCAATAGGAATGCAAGGGACTCCATATTTAATCGCGTACCTTGAATTCACTATTCAGTGTATGGTGGCTATTGTACTAAGAGGATCCTCCATGCTCCATGGCTCCGCTCGCCGGTCCTGCTCCGCACTCATCTCCACTCCACGCCAACTTGGTCCTGGAAGAAGAAGGAAGAGGTCCCCACTTGGAAGAAGATGTCGGCCACTTGGTAGAAGACTTCCCTGCCTGAAACAGGAACTTCTCTGCCGGACATCAGGAATGGTGAGTTCCTATTTGGGGGTTAGACTTGGGCTTTTTTCTTTCATGTAATATTGGCAAGAGTCCATGAGCTAGTGACGTATGGGATACACAATCCAACCAGGAGAGGCAAAGATTCCCAAACCTCAAAATGCCTACAAATATACCCCTCACCACACCCACAATTCAGTTTTATAAACTTTGCCTCCTATGGAGGTAGTGAAGTTTGTGCTTGATTTTCTTCGATGATATGCACTTCTCAGCATTTTGAAGCCCGATTCCTCTCAGAGTACAGTGTTTGTCAGAGGGATGTGAAGGAAGTATCACCTATTGATTCTATGGTTTTCCTCATGGGAAATCTTTTCAAAAGTTCTCTGTTATCGATCGTAGAGATTCATCTCCTACCTCCCTTTTCAGATCGACGATATACTCTTATATTCCATTACCTCTACTGAAACTGTTTCAGTACTGGTTTGGCTATCTGCTATATGTGAATGGGTGTCTTTCGGTAAGTATATTTTTATTACTTAAGACACTCTCAGCTATGGTTTGGCACTATGTATTAATATAAAGTTTTAAATATATGTATTGTACTTATATTTGCCATGAGTCAGGTTTATGTATATTTCCTTTTGCAGACTATCAGTTTTAAAATTGGGAAACCTATTTAGGAAGTCATTTTTTCTTACCTGGGGTATAGTCTTTTCTTCAATTTTCAATTTTCAATTTTCTTTTCGCGGACAAAATTAGGCACGCGAGGTCGCAAAATGCTGATATTTATTGCGTCATTCTTGGCGCAATAATTTTTTTGGAGGGAAGGTTCGTTCAGTGACGGAATTCATAATTTCCGGCATCTTAGTTGACGCCAGGTTTCCTTGCACAAGGTTGTGTCTGCCATGAAGCGAGTTGCATCATTTCCGGATTCAATTATTTAAACCCTACTTCCAATATGCCTCTTGCCTCTTGTTATGCTCAGAGGGCTATGCTGTTTGCATTTTTTTCCCATTCCTGAAACTGCCATATAAAGAAATTGATCATTTTGCTTTATATGTTGATTTTTTCTCTTACATTTGCAAGATGTCTCAATCTGATCTTGTCTCAGAAACCACTGTTGGAACCCTGCTGCATGATAACAGTTCTACCAAAGCTAAGTGCATCTGTTATAAATTAGTGGAGATTATATCTCCAGCTGTAGTATGTAACAGTTATCATGATAAGCTTTTACATGCAGAGAATGTATCCATCAGTACTAGTACAATGCCTGTTGTTCCTTCAACATCTAATGTACATGATATCCCTGTGAATATAAAAGATTTTATTGCTGATGCGATTCAGAAGACTTTGTCTGCTATTCCGCCTTCTAATAAACGTAAAAGGTCTTTTAAAACTTCTCATAAAGTTGATGAAATTTCAAATGACCGACAACATACTGAATTATCCTCCTCTGATGAGGATCTATCTGGTTCAGAAGATCCTACCTCAGATATTTACACTGACAAATCTGGTGGAGTATATTTGTTCGATGTTAAAAGAGGTGTTGATTACTTTGGATTTTGAGGAAACTAGTCCTCTTGATACTAAAACTAGTAAACGTTTAAATTCTGTTTATAAACCTCATGTGGTTACTCCAGAGGTTTTTTCAGTTCCTGATGCTATTTCTTTTTTTTCTTTCTTTTTTTTTATTAGTTTAAATGTTTTATTGAAGCTTCTGTTTCACATTACAAAATATTGAGGTATATACATTTCAGGAGGACAGAGACTTAGTTTTTGGCTTGAACAAACATTAAACAAGAAAAATAATTAAACAATGTAACTTAACTTTAATGTAACCATGTTCCACATGCCATCTCTACCAAGCTCTTGTGTTATCAGTATATTCCTGAACTCTTATTTGATACTTTACCTAGCTTATAAATCCATTTTTGCCCTTAATACAACCATATCCTACCCTCCCTAGGTGGCCAACTAACTATATATTGCTAATGAATGATTCCCACATGACCTTCTTCTGCACAAAAATATCTCTCCTGTTTCCTGATGCTATTTCTGATATGATTTCAAAGGAATGGAATAGGCCTGGTACTTCTTTTATTCCTTCTTCTAGGTTTATAAAGTTGTATCCTTTGCCAGCAGTTAGGTTGGAGTTTTGGGGAAAAAATCCCCAAGGTTGATGGGGCTATTTCTACTCTTGCCAAACGTACTACTATTTCTATGGAAGATAGTACTTCTTTTAAGGACCCTTTAGATAGGAAACTTGAATCTTATCTAAGGAAAGCTTATTTATTTTCTGGCTACATTCTTAGGCCTGCTATATCCATGGCTGATGTTGCAGGTGCATCAACTTTTTGGTTGGAAAGCTTAGCGCAACAAGAAACAGATCCTGATTTGTCTAGCATTGTTCGCTTGTTTCAACATGCTAATCATTTTATCTGTGATGCTATTTTTGATATCATCAATATTGATGTTAAATCTATGTCTTTAGCTATTTTAGCTAGAAGAGCTTTGTGGCTCAAATATTCGAATGCTGACATGGTATTTAAGTCTAGATTACTATCTCTTTCTTTCCAAGGTAACAATTTATTTGGTTCTCAGTTGGATTCAATTATTTCAACTGTCAATGGGGGAAGGGAGTTTTTTTTTACCTCAGGATAAAAGATCTAAAGGTAAATCTAAAGCTTCTAATCATTTTTGTTCTTTTCAACAGAATAAGGAACAGAAAACCAATTCTTCCCCCAAAGAATCTGGTTCCAATTGGAAACCTTCTTTAAGTTGGAATAAATCCAAGCCTTTTAAGAAACCAAAGCCAGCCCCCAAGTCCGCATGAAGATGTGGCGCTCATTCCAGCTCAGCTGGTGGGGGCAGATTAAAAATTTTCCAAAACATTTGGGCAGATTCTGTCCTAAATCAATGGATTCAAAGGGGCCTATCTATCAAGCTCCGAAAGGAGCTTGATGGCCCGTGTTTCGGGCGAGTCTTCAGACTCGCCAGAAACAGCAGTTATGAAGCAGCGGTCACAAAGACCACTGCTCCATAACCCTTTCTGCCTGCTCTGAGCGGGAGGACAGGAATCGCAACAATTCAACCTGATCTAGTACAATCAGGTTGATTGACAGCTCCCTACTGGTGGCCCATTGGCCACGAGTCTGCAGGGGGCGGCGTTGCACCAGCAGCTGGTGTAATGTTAAATGCGGAGGGCACATTTCTTAAATATGCCTCAGAGTATTGTCTCTCAATGGTGTTGAATAGGTTTCAGAGTAAGACCTCCTGTGAGAAGTTTTTCTCTCTCACACATTCCAGCAAATCCATTGAAGGCTCAGGCTTTTCTGAAGTGTGTTTCAGATCTAGAGCTTTCAGGGGTAATCATACCAGTTTCATTTCATGAACAGGGTCTGGGGTTTTGTTCAAATCTATTCATTGTCCCAAAAAAAAGAAAATTCATTCAGGCCAGTTCTGTATATGAAAATTTTTAAGAGTGCCAACTTTCAAAATGGTTACTATAAGGACTATTCTGCCTTTTGTTCAGCAAGGTCATTATATGTCCATGATAGACTTGCAGGATGCATATCTTCATATTCCGATTCATCCAGACCACTATCGGTTTCTGAGATTCTCTTTTCTAGACAAGCATTACCAATTTGTCGCTCTTCCATTTGGCCTAGCAACAGCTCCAAGAATTTTTTCAAAGGTTCTCAGTGCCCTACTCTCCAAGGAGGAGAGATTGATTTAATGACAGGACCAAAGCCTGCACAAAACAGTGAATATCAGGAAGCTTAACAGAAAGAGCAGAGATTTGTCCCTTCAAGGAAATTGCAGACAAACCTTTATCCAAACCATCCTGAAGAAACTGTAAAATCCTAGGAATTCTAAAAGAATGCCAGGAGAATTTATGAGAAGAACACCATGAAATATAAGACTTCCAAACTCGATAATAAGTCTTCCTAGAAACAGATTTACGAGCCTGTAACATAGTATCAATTACTGAGTCAGAGAAAGCTCTATGACAAGCACTAAGCGTTCAATTTCCATACCTTCAAATTTAACGATTTGAGATCCTGATGGAAAATGGTCCTTGAGACAGAAGGTCTGGTCTTAAAGGAAGTGACCAAGGTTGGCAACTGGACATCCGGACAAGATCCGCATACCAGAACCTGTGAGGCCATGTTGGTGCTACCAGAAACACAAATGATTGTTCCATGATGATCTTGGAGATCACTCTTGAAAGAAGAACTAGAGGCCCCCCACTTTTTCAGGACATAATTTTTCCGACTTACAACACTTTATTAACTACTGGCGGTGTATATGTGATATACCGATGTGCAGGTGAAATTATGGAGGCGCAGGTTTCGGCAGTTACCCTGAAGCTTGCGCCGCATATGTAATCTCGCCCCATATGTTTTTATATGTTTCTAATATTTTACTTAAGTTGTTTTTGCCACATATAATAGTCTGGAGTCTATAACCTTGACATGGAGGTACAAGCAATGCTGTGAGGCAGCAAGTTCCTGTATCAAGCGGGAGCCATTGAGCAGTGAGCTAAGACACTGTAATATTTCAGCTTGCCTGATACAGCACACAAGAGTGCTAACACCTTTGTGAGTACCACTCTATAGGGTGTACATGAGGTATTTGTTGATTTATCTACACAATGAGGTGCCCTTTCCTTTTGTCTTATATCTTCAGTGGTATCTTGACAAGAAGGTCACAAAAGGAGCTGCTGATTTACCTGGTTTCACTAACGATTGGCTGTTTGGAGAAAGCTTGAAATTTTGCTTGATGGATTTTCTGTACATTTGCTTATATAAATTGGTATATGTATCTTTATAGGTGATACTGTTTTGTGTTACGTTTTTGCATTGTATATTTTGTAGCTGACAACATTAGACTCCCTCTAGTTATAATTTCACTTACTTGTGTAAGTGTTATTCTCTGGGGGTTTTTGTAATATGAGTATGAGGTTCCACTTTACGCTCCTCATTAAAAGTATATGGAGCGTTAATTACAGCAAGTTCACGCTTTAAAAGGTGATGTGAAGTACAGCGCTAGAGTCTGCACAGGGTATCAGCCAGCTTTAAAAATATAAATAAATAAACATTGAACCCCCATATATTTTTGGCATATATTAGGTCACTGTCCTTGCTTTTCATTTCTTAACCCCTTAATGACCACAATGTACCCTGTATGTCACTGGTCGTTAAGGGTTTTTTCCGGACATAATAGCACAAGTCTAGCAAGAACACACTATTAATGCACTCCCTCCAGCAGGCTTTGTGGAATAGAGCAGTCTCAACGCTGGTGGCAAGACCGCGCTATAAAACAATCAAGTCCCAAAAAAAGGCCAGCGACATACAGGGTACGTCGCTGGTCCTTAAGGGGTTAATAATAGAAAAAAACTATAATTAGGCATCTGACATCTACATTTCAGTAAAGTTATTAAACTTTCACCAAAACAATTATCATCTAGAAACAAATTTACTGAATGACAAACAACTTCAGTGAAACATCAAAAAATACATTTTTTCATAAAAATTCTGAATTAATTTTTTTTAATTTTTTTTTTTAGTCCCATTACAGTTTAAACTGGAGCGTTCCTTTAACTCTTCTTGATGAAAACTGCTATGAATAGTCATGAGATTTTATACTTATATAACAAGTTACATTGCATAGAATAAGGGGGATTTACTTGGTGCTACTCCAGTCACTAATGTGGTATTTCTGATTCATTTACTGCTGTGAGTACAGGCTAGATGCCAATACAACCACATTATGCACAGCTATAATTTAGGCATTATCATTTTAACCACAATACTCATCTGTGTCTTGATGTGTGGTGCTGCAACCACAAATCATTATACAGGTACAAATTCACAAATCCCGGATTCAAAAATCCAGAATTATTCCAAAATCCAGACTTTTTCATTCAAATTTAAAAGATTTTTTTATTAAAAATGACCATTTCTCATTAATAAACATTTAATTTGAAGTTTTACTTTTTAGTTTGCAATTCTACTACCTGGTTAAGGACTTATTTTGGACACTCTTGGATTTTCATTACACCTTTTGTATCACTGGAACACATACTTTGTATACTTTCTAAATGACCACTAAATGCAGAAGAAATTAAAAATTGACAAATAAGCAACAAATAAGACAATGCAGTCACACTTACGTTCAATTTAAAATGAGCAGAATATTTTCTTGCAAATCTCATGCAGCAAGATTACGAGCTTTGCTTTATGAGTGAAAAAGCACGCTGCTTTTTCCCTAACGCCGCTATTACGAGTCTTGTAGGTATAGGTGTACCGCACACCTTTTTGGCCGCCACGCAACGTCAGTACCGCACTTTTAAAAAAGTAATTTTTCAATGGGACTTCCATAGCGCAGGTATTACGAGTTTGCCTGGGAGGCCAAAAAGTGAGCGGTACACCCAATAACTGACAAGATCCGTACCACCATCTAAAGTCAGTAGTTATGAGTTTTACGTTACAAAGCTGTAGCATAAAACTCATAACTAAAGTGTTAAAAAGTACACTAACACTCATAAACTACCTATTAACCTTCAAATCAAGGCCCTCCCGCATAGCAAATACTAAAATAAAATTATTAACCCCTAATCTGCCGCTCCAGACTTCCCTGCCACTATTAAAATGTATTTACCCTCTTCCGCCGCTCCCCGACATCGTTGCACGATAATAAACCTATTAACCCCTAAACCGATGCCCTCCCACATCGCAAACACTACTTAAATATTATTAACCCCTAATCTGCCGTCCGCCCACACCGCCACTATAATAAACCTATTAACCACCAAACCGCAAGCCCCCCACAACAAAATATACTAAATTAAACTATTAACCCCTAAACCTCTGGCCTTCCATATCACTACATAAATATATTAACCCCTAAACCTAACAATAACCCTAACGTAACCCTAAGCATAAGTCTAACCCTAAATCTAACACCCCCTAACTTAAATATAATTAAAATAAATCTAAATAAACCTTACAATTCATACCTAAATAATTCCTATTTAAAACTAAATACATACTTACCTATAAAAAAAACCTAAGTGAGCTACAATATAACTAATAGTTATATTGTAGCTATCTTACACCTAGATTTAGAGTTTTGCGGCCAAAGAGGTGCGTTAGCTACGCATGTTTTTTTTCCCCGCACCTTTTAAATAACGCTGGTATTTAGAGTTCTCTGAAGGGCTGCGATAGGCTCCAAAAAGGGAGCGTAGAGCATAATTTACCGCCACTTCAACTCTCAATACCAGCGTTGCTTACGGTAGCGGCCAGCTTGAAAAACGTGCTCGTGCACGATTCCCCCATAGGAAACAATGGGGAAGTTTGAGCTGTAAAAAAACCTAACACCTGCAAAAAAGCAGCGCTCAGCTCCTAACACAGCCCCATTGTTTGCTATGGGGAAACACTTCCTAAGTCTGCACCTAACACTCTAACATGAACCCCGAGTCTAAACACCCCTAACCTTACACTTATTAACCCCTAATCTGCTGCCTCCGCTATCACTGGCCCCTGCATTTTATTATTAACCCCTAATCTGCCGCTCCGGACACCGCCGCAACCTACATTATCCCTATGTACCCCTAATCTGCTGCCCCTAACACCGCCGACACCTACATAATATTTATTAACCCCTAATCTGCCCCCCAACCTTACCTACACTTCTTAACCCCTAATCTGCCGACCGGACCTCGCCGCCACTATAATAAATGTATTAACCCCTAAACCGCCTCACTCCCGCCTCCCAAACCCTATAATAAATTTTATTAACCCCTAATCTGCCCTCACTAACATCGCCGACACCTAACTTCAAGTATTAACCCCTAATCTGCCAACCTGACCTCACCGCTACTATAATAAATGTATTAACCCCTAAAGCTAAGTCTAACCCTAACACCCCCCTAAGTTAAATATAATTTAAATCTAACAAAATAAATTATTTCTTATTAAATAAATTAATCCTATTTAAAGCTAAATACTTACCTGTAAAATAAACCCTAATATATCTATATAACGAATAATTATATTGTAGCTATTTTAGGATTTATATTTATTTTACAGGCAACTTTGTATTTATTTTAACTAGGTACAATAGCTATTAAATAGTTATTAACTATTTAATAGCTACCTAGTTAAAATAATTACAAAATTACCTGTAAAATAAATCCTAACCTAAGTTACAATTAAACCTAACACTACCTTATCAATAAATTAATTAAATAAACTACCTACAATTACCTACAATTAAATCAACTAAACTAAATTACAAAAAAAACCCCACTAAATTACAAAAAAAACCCCACTAAATTACAAAAAATAAAAAAAGATTACAAGAATTTTAAACTAATTACACCTACTCTAAGCCCCCTAAAAAAATAACAAAGCCCCCCAAAATAAAAAAATGCCCTACCCTATTCTAAAAAAAAAAATTAACAGCTCTATTACCTTACCAGCCCTTAAAAGGGCCTTTTGCGGGGCATGCCCCAAAGAAATCAGCTCTTTTGCCTGAAAAAAAACCATACAATACCCCCCCAACATTACAACCCACCACCCACATACCCGTAATCTAACCCACCCAAACCCCCCTTAAAAAACCTAACACTAAGCCCCTGAAGATCTCCCTGCCTTGTATTCACCCAGCCGGGTATCACCGATCTGTCCAGAAGAGGGTCCGAAGTCTTCATCCTATCCGGCAAGAAGAGGTCCAGAAGAGGGTCCAAAGTCTTCATCCTATCCGGCAAGAAGAGGTCCAGAAGAGGGTCCAAAGTCTTCATCCAGACGGCATCTTCATTAAATCAGCCAATCAGATTGATGTTCAATTCGATTGGCTGATTGGATCAGCCAATCAGATTGAGCTTGCATTCTATTGGCTGATCGGAACAGTGAGGGCAGATTAGGGGTTAATAAAATTTATTATAGGGTTTGCGAGGCGGGAGTGAGGCGTTTTAGGGGTTAATACATTTATTATAGTGGCGTTGAGGTCCGGTCGGCAGATTAGGGGTTAATAAGTGTAGGTAAGGTTGGGGGGGGGCAGATTAGGGGTTAATAAATATTATGTAGGTGTCGGCGGTGTTAGGGTCAGCAGATTAGGGGTACATAGGGATAATGTATGTGGCGGCGGTGTCCGGTCGGTAGATTAGGGGTTAAAACATTTTATTAGAGTGGCGGCGATGTGGGGGGGGCCTCGGTTTAGGGGTACATAGGTAGTTTATGGGTGTTAGTGTACTTTAGAGCACAGTAGTTAAGAGCTTTATAAACCGGCGTTAGCCCATAAAGCTCTTAACTCCTGACTTTTTTCTGCGGCTGGAGTTTTGTCGTTAGAGTTCTAACGCTCACTTCAGCCAAGACTCTAAATACCAGCGTTATGAAGATCCCATTGAAAAGATAGGATACGCAATTGGCGTAAGGGGATCTGCGTTATGGAAAAGTCGCGGCTGGAAAGTAAGCGTTAGACCCTCTCCTGACTGACTCTAAATACCAGCGGGCGGCCAAAAGCAGCGTTAGGAGCCCTTAACGCTGGTTTTGACGGCTACCGCAGAACTCTAAATCTAGGCGTTAGATTTTATTTTTATTTCACAGGTAAGTTTATATTTATCTTAACTAGGTAGACTTGTTAGTAAATAGTTATTAACTAACTACCTAGTTAAAATAAATACAAATGTACCTGTAAAATAAAACCTAACCTGTCTTACAATAAAACCTAACATTACAATCAAATCAAATAAATTAAATTAATCAAATCCAATTATCTAAATTACAAAAAAATAAAAAAACAAAATTATCAAATAAAAAACAAATTACTCCTAATCTAATAGCCCTATCAAAATAAAAAAGCCCCCCAAAATAATAAAACCCCTAGCCTACACTAAACTGCCAGTGGCCCTTAAAAGGGCCTTTTGTGGGGCATTGCCCCAAAGAAATCAGTTATTTCACCTGTAAAAAAAAAAATACAAACACCCCAACAGTAAAACCCACCACCAAACCAACCAACCCCCCCAAATAAAAACCTATCTAAATAAACCTAAGCTAACCATTGCCCTAAAAAAGGGCATTTGGCTGGGCATTGCCCTTAAAAGGGCATTTAGCTCTTTTACATTGCCCAAAGCCTAAGCTAAAAATAAAACCCACCCAATAAACCCTTAAAAAAAACTAACACTAACCCCTAACGATCCACTTACAGTTTTCGAAGACCAGACATCCATCCTCATCCAGCCGGCGAAGTCCTCATCCAAGTGGGCAGAAGTCTTTAACCAAGCGGGCAGAAGTCTTCATCCAAGCGGCCTAAAGTCTTCATCCAAGCAGGCAGAAGTCTTCATCCAGCCAGCATCTTCTATCTTCATCCATCCGGTGAGGAGCGGGTCCATCTTCAAGACATCCTCTTATTCAGATCGTCGCTGGAAAATGAAGTTCACTTTAAGAGACATCATCCAAGATGGCGTCCCTTACATTCCTATTGGCTGATAGAATTTTATCAGCCAATAGGAATTATCAGCCAATAGGATTTTTTCCCCTTTAATACCTATTGGCTGATAGAATTCTATCAGCCAATCGGAATGTAAGGGACGCCATCTTGGATGACGTCACTTAAAGGAACCTTCATTCTGGAAGAAGACTTCGATTGAAGAGGATGCTCTGCGCCGGATGTCTTGAAGATGGACCCGCTCCGTGCCGGATGGATGAAGATAGAAGATGCCGTCTGGATGACCACTTCTGCCGGCTTTGTTGAGCACTTCTCGCCGTTTGAATGAAGACTTCTCCCGGCTTCGTTGAGGATGGATGTCCGGTCTTCAAAACTGTAAGTGGATCTTTGGGGGTTAGTGTTAGGTTTTTTTAAGGGTTTATTGGGTGGGTTTTATTTTTAGATTAGGGTTTGGGCACTTGAAAAAGAGCTAAATGTCCTTTTAAGGGCAATGCCCATCCAAATACCCTTTTCAGGGCAATGGGGAGCTTAGGTTTTTTTTAGTTAGGATTGTATTTAGGGGGTTGGTTGTGTGGGTGGTGGGTTTTACTGTTGGGGGGTGTTTGTATTTTTTTTTACAGGTAAAAGAGCTGATTTCTTTGGGGCAATGCCCTGCAAAAGGCCCTTTTAAGGGCTATTGGTAGTTTAGTTTAGGCTAGGTTTTTTTTTTATTTGGGGGGGGGGATTTTTTTATTTTGATAGGGCCATTAGATTAGGTGTAATTAGTTTAAATATCTGATGTCTTTTTTATTTTGTGTAATTTAATGTTTTTTTTAATTTAGGTAATTTTATTTTATTTAGGTAATTTATTTAATTGTAGTGTAAGATTAGGTGTTAGTGTAACTCAGGTTAGGTTTTATTTTACAGGTAAATTTGTACTTATTTTAGCTAGGTAGTTAGTAAATAGTTAATAACTATTTACTAACTAGTCTACCTAGATAAAAGAAATCCAAACTTGCATGTAAAATAAAAATAAACCCTAAGATAGCTACAATGTAACTACAGTTTTCGAAGACCAGACATCCATCCTCATCCAGCCGGCGAAGTCCTCATCCAAGTGGGCAGAAGTCTTTAACCAAGCGGGCAGAAGTCTTCATCCAAGCGGCCTAAAGTCTTCATCCAAGCAGGCAGAAGTCTTCATCCAGCCAGCATCTTCTATCTTCATCCATCCGGTGAGGAGCGGGTCCATCTTCAAGACATCCTCTTATTCAGATCGTCGCTGGAAAATGAAGTTCACTTTAAGAGACATCATCCAAGATGGCGTCCCTTACATTCCTATTGGCTGATAGAATTTTATCAGCCAATAGGAATTATCAGCCAATAGGATTTTTTCCCCTTTAATACCTATTGGCTGATAGAATTCTATCAGCCAATCGGAATGTAAGGGACGCCATCTTGGATGACGTCACTTAAAGTGAACTTAATTTTCCAGCGACGATCAGAAGAAGAGGATGCTCCGTGCCGGATGTCTTGAAGATGGACCCGCTCCGCGCCGGATGATTGAAGATAGAAAATGCCATCTGGATGAAGACTTCTGGCCGCTTCGGTGAAGACTTCTGCCCGCTTGGATGAAGACTTCTGCCGGCTTCGATGAGGACTTCTGCCCACTTGGATGAAGACTTCGCCAGCTGGATGAGGATGGATGTCCGGTCTTCAAAAACTGTAAGTGGATCGTTGGGGGTTAGTGTTAGTTTTTTTTAAGGGTTTATTGGGTGAGTTTTATTTTTAGCTTAGGGTTTGGGCACCGTAAAAGAGCTAAATGCCCTTTTAAGGGCAATGCCCATCCCAATACCCTTTTCAGGGCAATGGTTAGCTTAGGTTTATTTAGATAGAGTTTTATTTGGGGGGTTTGGTTGGGTGGGTGGTGGGTTCTACTGTTGGGGGGGGTGTTTGTAATTTTTATTGCCAGGTAAAAAAGCTGTTATCTTTGGGGCAATGCCCAGAAAAAGGCCCTTTTAAGGGCTATTGGCAGTTTAGTGTAGGCTAGGGGTTTTATTCTTTTGGGGGGGGCTTTTTTATTTTGATAGGGCTATTAGATTAGGAGTAATCCATTTTTTTATTTGATCATTTCAATTTTTATTTTGTGTAATTTAGTGTTTGTTTTTTTTGTAATTTAGATAATTGTATTTGATTAATTTAATTTATTTGATTTGATTGTAATGTTAGGTTTTATTGTAAGGCAGGTAAGGTTTTATTTTACAGGTAAATTTGTATTTATTTTAACTAGGTAGTTAGTAAATAGTTAATAACTATTTACTAACTAGTCTACCTAGTTAAAATAAATACAAACTTACCTGTGAAATAAAAATAAAACCTAAGATAGCTACAATATAACTATTAGTTATTTTTGTAGCTAGCTTGGGTTTTTTACAGGTAAGTATGTATTTAGTTTTAAATAGGAATTATTTAGGTAATAATTGCAAGGTTTATTTAGATTTATTTTAATTATATTTAAGTTAGGGGGTGTTAGGGTTAGACTTATCCTTAGGGTTATGTTAGGGTTAGGTTTTAGGGTTTATATATTTATGTAGTGTTAGTGATGTGGGAGGCCAGAGGTTTAGGGGTTAATAACTTTAGTATAGTGGCGGCGACATTGGGGGCAGCAGATTAGGGGTTAATAAGTGTAGGTAGGTGGTGGCGATGTTAGGTGTGGCAGATTAGGGGTTAATAACTGTAATGTAGGTGGCAGCGATGTTATGGGCAGCAGATTAGGGGTTAATAACTGTAATATAGGTGGCGGCGATGTTAGGAGCGGCAGATTAGGGGTTAAAAACTGTAATGTAGGTGGCGGCGATGTTAGGGGCAGCAGATTAAAGGTGTTTAGATGTGGTTTTTATGTTAGGGTGTTAGGTTTAAACATAACTTTTTTTTCCCCATAGACATCAATTGGGCTGTGTTACGGAGCTTTTGTTTCCGCGATTGCAGGTGTTAGGTTTGGTTTTTTGCCGGCTATCCCCATTGATGTCTATGGGGAAATCGTGCACAAGCACCTCAAAGCATCGCTTGTATTTAGGTGCGATATGGAGCTCAACGCCACCATATCGCCCGCACAAGCCTGTTTTTTACAAACTTGTAAAAGCAGCACTATAGGGAGGTGAATTAACACCGCTTTTGTGGCGGTCGTTAATTTCCCTATAGCACTGAAACTCGTAATCTAGCTGAAAGTTCACCTCCCCCTGTAGCATATGACAGCCATCAGCCAATCACAAAATGCATATCCGCATATAGCTTCAGAAAGTATGCATATATAAACAATGTGCCTGGATTGATAATGGAAGTATATATATATATATATATATATATATATATATATATATATATATATATATATATATATATATATATATATACAAATTAGAAGAGGATTGCACTCCAAGCTAACAAATACTCCAATACCCTGGGTGCAGCAAAACAGGCATACAAAACAAAGAAACAAAGTGCACTCCTAGGGATCCTTATTCAGATGCTTTTAATGGTGAACGTTTTTGGACGTGTAACGTCCGTCCTCAGACCAAAAAAAACGATCACCATTAAAAGCATCTGAATAAGGATCCCTAGGAGTGTGCTTTGTTTTTTTGTTATTTATTTATGTTTATTAATACATTTAGCAAAATCATAGTTTAGCCTCTTTTAGCGCTTCCGTATTTTTGTGGTGATCAGTTCAGGGATAATAAGAGTGAGGATGAGGCAAGCGCCGTAAGGCTGAGGCACTAATGTATATGAATATATAAAATATGTGTAAAATCTAGTGTTAAAAATGCATAATTTTAATAACAATTACAATCAAAAAACTAATTCATGGATCCATGTACAATGTAAAAACAAATAAAATAAAATCTAAAATACTGTTTTGCTAAAACCAGCAATTTGAGTGTCCAGATAGGTTAACCTATATGAGAAATACAAGTTAAAAAGTAAGCAGTCTAAGTAGGAGTGGGTTAATGTCCAAGTCCTGATGTATCCGTGACCATATCCTGTGGTGTGACTTGAAATATCCAATTGAGTGATGCCTAAATTCCAGATAAGAGAACTCGTATAATAGGTGATGAAAAATGCTGTAATACATCCAAATTCCTCAAATATTGAAAAAAAATGAAAAAAGTGTGAAAGAATAAAAATATAAAAATTGAAAAAAATATATATCCAAACAAGTGTAAATTGTGACAATCTGGCCAAGAGTGAACACGAGTGGAAAAAATATGACAAAAATGTGGACAAATATAAAAAAATGTTAAAAAAAAAAAAATTAAAAAATTTTTTTTTTTTAAAAATTCCTTTGTGAAAATTATGTGTAGAAGATATAAAAAAATGGAGCAATGTGAAACTTATAAAAAAATTCTTATAAAAAAGTTCCTAATAGTAGTGAGTAGCAATAGGCAATGTTCCCATAGTGTATGGAATCTTCTATTAGAGTGGTGATGTTCTCCAAATAGAACGTGCAAACCTATGAAAGAGATATAAACAATCCTGTAGTGTATGTTATAAATACAAATAGAAATTGGTATTAGACTTACTTTAGTTTTGTTGACGCGTTTCGACCTTACTTGAGGCCTTTTTCAAAGTCTTGAAAACCTATCTGGACACTCAAATTGCTGGTTTTAGCAAAACAGTATTTTAGATTTTATTTTATTTGTTTTTACATTGTACATGGATCCAATAATTATTTTTTTTATTGTAATTGTTATTAAAATTATGCATTTTTAACACTAGATTTTACACATATTTTATATATTCATATACATCAGTGCCTCAGCCTTAGGGCGCTCATCTCATCCTCACTCTCATTATCCTCACTTTTGGGTTCACTAGGGGACCCTCAGAGGGGAGCTAGAGGCTCATATTAAATAGTGCAGGGTCCACACACATTTGTTAGCACATCAGTTCAGGGATACTCCCCCTGAGAAGCCTGGTGGAATTTTTGTTTCTAGTCTCCATATATGCTTGAGGTTCTTCTTCAAAAGCAGACAAAAAAAAAAAAGTAAAAATGAAAGTAGGTTAAGTTGCGCAGCAAATATAAATATATATTATTATTCTTTATTATTCTTTATTTATAAAGCGCCAACAGATTCCGCAGCGCTGCCCATGGGTACAAGCATAACAGTACAGTGGAGAAACAATACGATAAGACACAAAATTTTACAGACAAATACAGGGGGAGTTGAGGGCCCTGTTCCCGTGGGAACTTACAATCTAGATGTATGAATATATACATATATATTTATGTGTTAATATATGTATATACATATATATTTATAGCAAAAACACTGTTCCTAGTAGACCGCAATGTAAAGGCACTTTTCAGTGATGTTTTTTTTCTAACACCCCACACCCGCCAACTTTAACTCGTCATAACAGGTTATTGCAGTTATTTTATTAAAAAATACAAATGCTAACATTTTTATTTTTTAATAAACTACACACCACTGTATTTTGGGGCCAATTTGGGGACGTTTATAAATGAACCACTTAATTTCATGAGTGCTAATTGCTACCGCGAGCTTGCGGTAGCAATAACCAGCCAAATGAATTTGCCCGTTTGCAAGCGTGCAATAAATTAGCGCTCCACTTTACTGGGAAATTAAATGCAGAGTTTAATGTCACTTTCAGGCACCCTGTATTGTGTACTATATGACCAATGACTGACAGTTTTGCTTATTATGACAATTATTCACTATGCACATTATACAGCAGAGTCTCTGTCAGAATATTATAGATAAATAGCAGATATCTATAGCTTACTGCATAGGAAGTATATAAAACTGGATATTTTTGGAAAACTTGAAATACTTAGGAAACATGCTTGCAAATGGGTGTTTAAATGCTCTTTTGTGATGGTTTGTTACATGGAACTAAGGTGCAGGAACTTACATCTAGGAAATGAAAGCAAAATAAAACAGTAAGATTTATTTTTAGGAGTCAAACACAAAGTATGGAATAAGGCAAAAGCAGAATTTAGTGTCAGACATTGGGTACCAGATCATCATTACATCGACAAAGTACCAAAGGGTAGAGCAGGTGAAATAGTTCAGAACCAGGCCAAAGGTGACGTACTAACACCAGGGCACAGTTGAATACAAGTCGGAATACTAGACACAAGGCAGAATACTGGACACAAGGCGGAATACTAGACACAAGGTGGAATACTGGAAACAAGGCGGAATACTGGACACAATGCGGAATGCTGGATACAAGGCAGAATACTGGACACAAGGCACAATACTGGACACAAGGTGGAATACTGAACACAAGGTGGAATACTAGACACAAGGTGGAATGCTGGAGACAAGACAGGATACTGGATACAAGGCAGAATGCTGGAGACAAGACAGGATACTGGACACAAGGCAGAATACTGGACTCAAAGCGGAATACTGGACACAAGGTGGAATACTGGACAAGGTGGAATGCTGGAGACAAGGCAGAATACTGGAGACAAGGCAGTATAGTGCAGACAAGAAAGAAATCCTGAAAGACAGAAAAGGAGGCATCTCATGGTGTGGTAATGTTATCCCAAACAACACTTTTAAATAGTAAGCAACAAATTCAAACTCACAAGAGCATTGGCACACAAAGTACAAAACAAGCAGGATGAGGCTTTGGGGCCGCCAGGCAGACTCTCTCCCATGAGAGGGATTCAGAATCACTCTGCCGGTCACTTCAGAGGTAGTGTCACAGGATGTCCACCAATCCAGAATTTCTCCACCGGTCACGTCAGAGGTAGTGTCAGAAGACGTCCACCAATCATCCAACCCAAGAAGGAGGTGTGTAATACCCATGGAGATCACCTGGGAAAGATCACTCAAACAGAGCTGGGATATAGTTAAAATCTTTAATATAAAAACATTAAAAGACAGCAACGCGTTTCTTGGCTCATACGCCGTTTCATCAGGCTGTTAATACTCAAAATTCCTTCGCTCTATTTAAATGACCGTTCAACCAATCATCAGTTGACATGACTAAATACCTCTCTCAGAAGCCCGCCCTTTCCATGGTTTATAGGGCAAAAAATAAAAAGGATGGATACATAATCGTAACATTATAAGGAAGACCAGCCAGGATATTGAACATAAGCCAGGATTCTGGACCAAAGGCAGAATATGAGGCAGGAAAACTGGACCCAGGACAGAATACTGAACCAAAGGCAGGATACAATACAAAATCCTGGGCACAAAGCAGGATACAAGACCAGAGGCAGGACACCCATTGGGAAGCTAACTAGAATGAAGGGCTGAGGAAGTTTATATAGGAACTCAAACACCTGAGGGCACTTAGGTTCGTTCCTGAAATTACGCAGGGCCCCTTTAAATCTTTGAGTGTTCCATGTGCCTATACAAGAAGAACGTCTTTGGCGTTCCACATGGAGGAAGCTGAAGCTGGAGCCCTTCTCTGGAGCAGGGGTAGGTTAGTACTAATTCCTTAGCTATTGTATAATATTCATATTTCAGTTTTATTGGGATAAAGTAGACTTTCTGGATACAACAAGAACTTCCTCAGAAATCTCACAGATGTGAACAAAGAGCTGGCCGTAGGTGCCCTGGGGTGTTCTAGAGGCATGGTCAGAGTTTTTCACCTAAACCCCATTCAAGCATGTTGAATTCATAAATACTCCAATAAGATACACAATGTTAAGCCTGATATACTTAGAATCCTATCTCTGCAATCACAGGATAGGAACAAAATTAGAAGTAAAAGTGAAATTGAATAGAGAAATACATTGCTGGGGGCGTCGTTTTATTGCAGTGGGGAGGGGCATCATTTTATTGCAGGGGACTGGGCATCATTTTATTGCAGGGGGGCTGGGGGTTTAATTTTATTGCTGGGGTATCATTGCAGTGGGGCTGGGGGAATCATTTATTATGGGGGGGGCTGGGGGCATCATTTTATTGCAGGGGCATCATTTTTGTGCAAGGGAGCATATTTTTTTGGAACGGGGGCTGGGGGATAATTTTATTGCAGGGAGACTGGACTTCATTTTATTGCAGGGGGGCTTCATTTTATTGCAGGGGGCTGGGGGCAATTGAAGGGGGCTGGGGCATCATTTTATTGCAGGGGGATTAATTTTATTGCTGAGGGGCTGGGACATCATATTTTTGTTGGGGGCATCATATTTTGTTGGGGGCATAATTTTATTGCAGGGGGGCATAATTTTATTGCAGGGGAGATGGGACATAATTTTATTGCTGGGGCATCATTTTTGTGCTGGGGGCATCATTTTTTTTGCAGGGGGGGCTGGGGGCATATTTTTATTGCAGGGGGCATCATTTTATTGCAGGGGGCTGGGCATCATTTTATTGCAGGGGGCTTCATTTTATTGCAGGGGAGATGGGGCATAATTTTATTGAAGGAGAGATGGGGCATAATTTTATTGCTGGGGCATCATTTTTGTGCTGGAGCATCATTTTATTGCAGTGGGGCTGGGACATCATTTTATTGCTGGGGGGCTGGGGGCTTCATTTTATTGCTGGGGGCACCATTTATTTTATTTATTTTTTGCACATATGTGTGTGTGGGGGCTGTGTGTGTGTGGACTGTGTGTGTGTGGGCTGTGCGTGTGTATGTGTGTGTGTGGGCTGTGTGTGTGTGTGGGCTGTGTGTGTGGGGGGGGCTGTGTGTGTGTGTGGGCTGTGTGGTGTGTGTGTGTGTGTAGGGGGGCTGTGTGGTGAGTGGGGGGGGGGCTGTGTGGTGTGTGTGCGGACTGTGTGGCGTGTGTATGTACACCTGTGTATGTGTCTGAGTGTGTGGATGTATGTGTATATAAGTATCTCTGTGTGTATTATATCTGTGTGTTTGTGTGGTGCAGTGCATTGCCCCTTTTGTTTTAAGTATTTTTTGTTCTGGGTAGAGGCCCCGGGCTGTCAATCTGCCTAGGGACCTGCATTTGCTAGGGTCGGCCCTGGCGTCTCTGTAATGTTCTTGTTATCATAAGAAAACACATAAAAATAAGGCCCAGTTCAACTCAACTGTTCCTAATTGTCAGCATAATTCTTCATTATATACATAAACCGTTGTTCCAATAGTACAAATGGTATATTGCAATATATACAATGTTATAGGGCTCCACATTAGTGGATTTATGTTTTTTTTATATATATATATATATATATATATATATATATATATATATATATATATATATATACAGGTAGCCCTCAGTTTACGCCGGGGTTAGGTTCCAGAAGGAATGGTTGTAAATCGAAACAGTTGTAAATTGAAACCCAGTTTATAATGTAAGTCAATGGGAAGTGAGGGAGTAAGGTTCCAGGCCCCTCTCAAAATTGGCATAAGTAACACCTAATTCATTATTTTTGAAGCTTTGAAATGAAGACTTTAAATGCTAAACAGCATTATAAACCTAATAAAATAATCACACAACACAGAATATATAATTAAACTAAGTTAAATGAACAAAAACATTTGCTAAACAGCATTATAAACCTAATAAAATAATCACACAACACAGACTTTACTTGCATTTTTATGCAAACAGTTCTTTCTATGCATTCCAATCTGGACTGCTTTATAGACAGGAAGATCTTGTTCCTTTGCAAGCTGCTTGATAGCTCAGGTCTGGTTAAACTGATTAATTTCAGCTTGCTTGGCTTGCATATTTTTGCTGCAACACAAGCGGACAGCTCCACCTACTAGCTATTTTAATCAATGCACTTCTTCTCAATGCTTTTCAATAGCAGTCACATGACTGGAAAAAAAGGTTGTTATTCTGAAACGGTGCAAATTGAACCGTTGTAAACCGAGGGCCACCTGTATATATATAAAATGTTGTGCATTATCTTAAATGATTTTTCTTTTATGTATTTTTTTTTCATTTTAAAAGCTGTGGGCGGGTTTGTGGGCGGAGATTGGGTGGGAGATTAGACAGGTTTGGGGCAGAGATTGGGCGGGGTTGTGGGCAGGGAGAAAGGGGGCCCCATTTTGTCATACTGCAATGGCTAGGGCCGGCCCTGACCAACATTATTATATTAATATACTTACAAACAGACAGAAATTTAGAGGTTTAAATGTTATAAAGTCCCTAAAGCCCCATGATCACATGCTTTTGCATTTGCGTTTCACAACAGGGTAAGCTAGTTCATGTGAGCCAAAGAGATAACATTGTGCTAACGCCCGTGGATTCTAACACTAATTGGCTTAAATGCAAGTCAATAGATAAAGTCATGTGATCAGGGGGCTATCAGAAGATGCTTAGAAACAAGGTAATCACAGAGGTAAAAAGTGTATTAATATAACCATGTTTTCTGTGCAAAACTGGGGAATGGGTAATAAAGGGAGTTTCTATCTTTTTAAACAATAAAACATTTTGTGTTGACTGTCCCTTTAACTATATCTTCTACCTTTATTCCACACACCCTTATTACCTCTTATTCACAACCTTCTTTCTCAGCCATCACTCTTCTCTCATTATTTGCTATTTCCCCTTATTCCCCCTTCCCCTCTATTACCCTCCAAGCACTAACTTGCTTCCTCTCAATGAATCTCTCATAACTCTCTTCCCCACTGTGTACTGTAAATTACACCAAAGAATTGAGTGTTCTTGCTTATATCCTCTGCTGTGGCTAGTCAACAACAAATAGAAAGGAGCTCTTGCAATGATGAAGCAATCACTGCATAGAATGACATAGGTAAAAATATAAAACACTGGCAAAATAAATGATGAAATTACATTACATTACAAAACATAAACATTTTTTGAGGAATTACATTTTTAGTTTAATTTTCACTCAACTGTAGTAATTTGCTCAGGCTACTCTTGCAAAAGGAACATCCACACATGTGCTTTATAATGAGCTTACTCATACTTGTTTCTGTATAAAATCTTAAAATACCCATTACTCACTTGGAAGTTTGGAAAAAGATTATGTTAAAAAAAAAAAAAAAGAAACCATGATTTAAAAATAAAACTGTGAACTGTAAAACAAATAATTATTATTAGAAATATATAACTGACACTTGGTATAATAAAATCAATTAGTGATGCAGGGCAAATATATTGTCCTGGGGCAGCCTACCTATTTGAATATTTTTAAAAAGAAAGAAAAATGTACTGAACAGGGATTCTTGATGCACTCACTTCTATTAAACTTAAAGGGACAGTCTAGACCCAATACAGCATTTTGATTACTTATTGTTACATACCAGAGAAGTCCCCCGCAACTGGTCCTACATTTATAAGCTTGTATAAGTACATGAAACATTTAAATATTCATTGATCGACTCTTAAATACATTTTCCTACTCTCTCAGGCTGATTTGTACATGTGCAAGTTAAAATAGCTAACTGAAAAATATTAAACTTGCTCTACAAACTGTTGTACAAAAAAAATCATCTAACTGGACAAGATGGAAGCTGTGGGCGGAGCTTGGTGACCATTTTAAACGTTTCCTGTACTTCTTACAAGCATACAGATGTGGATCACTTTGCAATAGGCTTGTCTGGTATGTAACAATAAGTAATAATGAATAAGTATTGGGTCTAGACTATCCATTTAAATTAGATAGTCGTACATGTTAAACAACTTTATAATTCCCTTCTATTTTCAGTTTTGTTCTTTTGGGATTTGTTAAAGATTAATCCTAGATGTTCGGGAGTGTGCATTTGTCTTTAGCCATTTGGCTACAACAATGTTTATAGGATTTCCATAGACTGCTAAATACATGCGCACACTCCTAAGCGCCTATCAGCTTACCTAAGTTTAAACTTGAATAAAGAATCAAAATATCAAGAGAATAAGGCAAATTTGATAATAGAAGTACATTTAAAAGTTGTTTAAAACTGCATATTCTATCTAAATCATGAAAACATAATTTTGACTTTACTGTCCCTTTAAATAATTAAAATATAGTCTAATAATTATATAGGACTGAAATTATGGGACAGAACTAATTTACACACCAAAGGTGAAAATTCTGTCAGATGTTAGTGTAAAGATTATATTGTATTTGTATTTAAAGGGCTATAAAAACCCCAAAAAAGAAAATGTATGCTTACCTGATAAATGTATTTATTTCTTGACACGGTGAGTCCACGGATCATCATAATTACTGTTGGGAATATAACTCCTGACCAGCAGGAGGAGGCAAAGAGCACCACAGCAAAGATGTTAAATATCACTCCCCTACCCACAATCCCCAGTCATTCGACCAAAAGGAAAGGAGAAAGGAAGTAACATAAAGTGCAGAGGTGCCTGAGGTTTATAGAAAAATAAACTGAAAAATACAGGGTGGGCCGTGAACTCACTGTGTCAAGAAATAAATAAATTTATCGGGTAAGCATAAATTTTCTTTTCTTTCTAATGACACGTGAGTCCACGGATCATCATAATTACTGTTGGGAACCAATACCCAAGCCAGAGGACACAGATGATAAGGGAAGGGCAAGACAGTTAACCTAAACAGAAGGCACCACTGCTTGAAGAACCTTTCTCCCAAAAGAAGCCTCACCCGAAGCAAAAAGTATCAAATTTGTAAAATTTAGAAAAAGTGTGTAAAGATGACCAAATGACAGCCTTGCAAATCTGTTCCACAGAAGCTCCATTTTTGAAGGCCCAAGAAGAAGAAACAGCCCTCGTGGAATGAGACGTGATTTTCTCAGGAGGCTGCTGTCCAGCAGTCCCATATGCCAAGCGAATAACACTCCTCAGCCAAAATGAAAGAGAAGTAGCCGTAGCATTCTAACCCTTGCGTGCCCCAGAAAAAACAACAAATAAAGAAGAAGACTGGCAAAAATCCTTAGTCACCTGTAAATAATATTTCAACGCACGAACTACATTCTCCTTATGAGAAGAAGGATTAGGGCACAAGGAAGGAACAACAATTTCTTGATTAATATTCCTATCCAAAACCACCTTGGGAAGGAAACTTAAGGCAGTACGCAGTACCACCTTATCAGAATGTAAAATAAGGAAAGGAGATTCACACTGCAGCGCTGAAAGCTCCGAAACTCTTTGAGCCGAAGAAATAGCGACCAATAGCATAACCTTCCAGGATAGCATCTTAATATCCAAAGAATTAATAGGCTCAAATGGAGCCTGTTGAAGAACTCTAAGAACCAAATTAAGACTCCAAGGAGGAGTAACAAACTTAAACATAGGCCGGATTCTAACCAGGACCTGACAAAACGATTGAACATCTGGAACATCCGCCAGACGCTTGTGCAACAAAATAGATAAAGCAGATATTTGACCCTTCAAAGTACTATCAGATAAACCCTCCTCCAGACCCTCCTGGAGAAAAGACAAAATCCTAGGAATTCTAACTCTACTCCAAGAAAAACCCTCTAGATTCACACCAATACAGATATTTACGCCATATCTTATAGTAAATCTTTCTTGTCACAGGCTTACAAGCCTGAATCATGGTCTCAATCACCAACTCTGAAAAACCACGCTTAGATAAAATCAAGCGTTCAATCTCCAAGCAGTCAGCTTCAGAGAAACGAGATTTGGATGAAGGAAGGGCCCCTAAAGTAGAAGGTCCTCCCTTAATGGAAGTCTCCAAGGTGGACGAGATGACATCTCCACCAGATTCGCATACCAGATTCTGCTGGGCCACGCTGGAGCAATAAGAATCACTGATGCCCTCTCCTGTCTGATTCGAGCAATGACCCGTGGAAGGAGAACGAATGAAGGATAAACATACGCTAGACTGAAATTCTAAGGAACTGCCAGAGCATCTATCAGCACAGCCCGAGGATCCCTTGACCTCGACCCATACCTCAGAAGCTTGGCATTCTGATGAGATGCCATGAGATCCAGCTCCAGCTGCCCCCTCTTGAGAACCAAGCTGGAATACACCTCCTGGTGAAGCTCCCACTCCCTCGGATGAAATGTCTGTCTGCTAAGAAAATCAGCTTCCCAATTGTCTACCCCTGGAATATGGATAGCAGACAGACAGCAGTTGTGAGCCTCCGCCCACTGAATAATCTTGACTACCTCTGTTATGGCCAAGGAACTCCGAGTTCCTCCCTGATGATTGATGTAAGCCACTGACGTTATGTTGTCCGACTGGAACCTGATAAACTGGGCTGGAGCTAACTGAAGCCAGGCCAGAAGAGCATTGAAGATTGCCCTCAGTTCTAGGATATTTATGGGAAGAACTGACTCCTCCCGAGTCCATAGACCCTAAGCCTTCAACAAGCTACAGACAGCTCCCCATCCCAGCAGGCTGGCATCCGAGGTCACGACCACCCAGGAAAGTCTGCGAAAGCAACTTCCCTGGAAGAGATGGTCCTGAGACAACCACCACAGAAGAGAGTCTCTTGACACCTGATCCAGATCTATTTGCCGAGACAGATCCACATAATCCCCGTTCCATTGACTCAGCAAGAAAATCCTGGGAGCTGTTGCAAGACCGAACAGAAGAGCCACTAACTGAAAGTGCCTGTCTAGGAAAGCAAATCTCAGAAACTAGAGATGGTCCCTGTGGATGGGAATATGCAGATACGCATCCTTCAGATCTACCGCTGTCATGAACTGGCCCTCTTGAACCAAGGGAAGAATGGAACGAATAGTGTCCATCTTGAAAGACGGACCTCTGAGGAACTTGTTTACACTCTTGAGATCTAAAATTAGTCTGAAGGTTCCCTCCTTTTTGGGAACCACAAACAGATTGGAATAGAATCTCAGACCCTGCTCCTGTATTGGAACAGGAACTATAACTCCCATGTTGGAAAGATCCTGAACACAACGTAAGAATGCCTCTCTCTTTATCTGGTCTACAGATAACCTGGAGAGAAGGAACCTGCCCCTGGGAGGAAATGCCTTGAATTCTAACTTGTAACCCTGGGACACGATGTCCACCGCCCAAGGATCCGGGACATCCAGAACCCAAGCCTGAGCAAAAACAGATATTCTTCCCCCCACAAGATTCAATCCTGGATCGGGGGCAGACCCTTCATGCTGACTTTGAATCAGTAATGGGCTTCTTAGATTGCTTCCCCTTAGACCAAGACTGATTGGACTTCCAGGAGGACTTAGCTTGTTCCTGCTTCGAAGAGGAAGGGGAAGGCTTATCTGAAAAGTTTTGAAAGGAACAAAAATTACTCTGACGGCCCTTATGTTTATTCCTCTTATCCTGAGGGAGAGAATGCCCCTTTCCTCCCGTAATATCAGAAATAATCTCAGCTAAACCCGGCCCAAAGTCTTACCCTTGTAAGTAATCGACAAATCTTAGACTTAGAGGACATATCCGCAGACCAGGATTTCAACCATAAGGCTCTGCACGCCAGAACAGCAAAGCCAGAAATCTTTGCTCCCAACTTGATGACCTGTAAAGAATCATCCGTAATAAAGGAATTGGCCAATTTAAGAGCCTTAATCCTATCCTGGATTTCCTCAAGAGTGGTATCTGTCTGAATAGAATCAGACAATGCATCAAACCGATGGCTTCCTGTAGGAGGAGGAGCTAACAGGTGCACGAGAAAGTGGCGTGTTACCTGTAGGAGCTCACCGAAGAACTAACTCCAGCCAAGGTCCGTTGTTGGAGCGCTTTGATTGCTCCCTAGGACACGACCCTACCTCTATCAGTGTTTTGACTTGGAAGCACCATAATAGCCGTCCATAGGCTCACTCGCCAGAGCCACAGACGAAGTACTGGATACACGTATACCACACTTAGATGAGAACGGTGCATTGCTGGCACCCAAGGTTAACAGTACAGCAGAAGAGGCACGGTATAAACCTCGGCTCCGGATCCATCTACGTGCTGCTTTGCATCAAGGGGCAAGGACCAGTAGCCCATAAAGCGCTGCAGGTGCAGGAGACAAGGAATAGCCTGAGAAACGTCAAAACCTACCGGCCGCTGCTCCCGTCGGCAGGCGGTCAGAGCGAGTGGGCGGTCCGCAGCGAAGAGTAATCCCACAGCGAGCGTAAGCACCTCGCGGATTTACAACAGCCCAGGCCCACGCTGTGGGCGTCTGTACCTGATAATTCAGCTCACCTTTTTACTGGAACTCTCCCGCGGTGAGTCGCAGTCTACGAGAGTATCCGCAGAGTAAAACTGGCATTGGATATCTATGCGCTGGGGCTCATTGGTGGCTGTATGCCATGATAGTGGCATCAAAGAAGTATTGAAGCTCTGCTACCAATGCCTTCCAGGTCTGGATGACACAGCATGGAATGCCCGGGAGAGTCACTTATGGACGCTGAGTAGATATACTGCCCGCTTCAATACAACCGCTTGGTCTTAGGGTAAGATCCTTAAAGTCCCTATAATAATACCTGTTGCCTTAAGAGTGATACCGGTTGTCTCTCTGTACTCCAAAAGTGATACTGACTGAGTGTCTATCTTGGCATTGTCATATCCTCCACGTTATACCACTTAGCTCTTGTAAGAAAAGTTATGCTTGGTGCTGTCTCTACATGTTAATACTCAGTCTGATACCTGCTCACTACTAAAGAGACACTTCAGTTTTCAGTCCTCTGAAGGATATCTAGTATATTACAGACATCACACCCTCTTCCCAGCAGTGAAATCGGTATTGCTGTAAAAGCCCTGGGCACTGTTCATTTGCAGCCAGAGACATATCTGCAATATATTTTTTGGGCTGCAATATACTCTATCTGTACCAACCCCCTATCAAATAGGGACTCTCAGGGATATTTGTGATATATGTAACCAGTCTGCTGCTGGTAAACTTTAAAGAGACACTCGTCAAAAACAGCCTTGCATTAAGGTCTGCAATATCTACGCAGATAACACTAACCTACTAAAAGTCGCAGTCAGCACGGCTAGAGCTCCCAAAGCCCACAAGTACTTTCTATTGTTACTCCTATTTTGTCTTCCCATTTGGGCTATATCTATCTGAAGCCTATACATATGTATGTTTAGATGCATATTAATATCGCAGGTTTACACTGTTAGGTATCCTATTAGTATTAAGTAATTGTATCAAAAGGCCTATAACTTTTTTTTTTTCTCCAGGAACAAAGAATATAAAACCAGAAAAATACTGCTCTAATCTATATCCTGCTATTTCCCAGAGTTTAAAAGCAAGCAAGCAAAATTTATATTGCTGTCTAGGAATACTAGCAGTTGCTACTAAGTATGGCAACTTAAGTCTTAAAGTTTCCTGTTATAAGTCTCTTTTTGAATTTTGCTACAGTGAGTGCTCTGAGTATACAATGTTAAGCATATTGTACTGCTAATGCTATATATGTTGCAGAATATTGCCAGTCAAGAAGGGGAATGTATGTTAACGTAATTATGTGCTGTATGTCCTGATCAGTTTAGACAATAAGGTTTTGTAATAAGGTGGTAAAAGAGTCGTTCCTATTTTTTGTAAGAATCTAACCATAACCATTTCTAAGCGTGAATCTGAAGGCACTTGTTAAATAAGAGAAATTCAGATCTTCTGTTCCTGTTACTATTTTACTATGCATCTATTTCAGGGCCTGGTCACGTTACTCACATAGATTATTGTTCACTTTTTTCTTATTGCCAATACACATTAAAATTTTATATATTTTCCCACCTGGGGATGTATTCCACAAACACTAAATCTTAAAAAAAAAAAAAAAAAAAAAAAAAAAAAATGAAGAGTTGTTCTTCCCTTGCTCTCACTGCCCCCCATCACTTTTTTTTCTTCTCCTACTCATTTTTTGTATTATCTTCCTCTGCCCCGCCCTCACCAACACGAGAAATTTATGGAAAGATTTCTCCTCCCGCACAGCACACCACCTCAGACCATGCCCCCAAATAGTAAGGACAGAAGGCCACGCACATCTGACATTATGTCTGAAAATATTAACGAAGGAGTAAGCCCAAAGACAGACCTACAGCCCCTAATTACCCAACTCAGTGACATTTTCCTCCCACAATTTGAACATATCAAAATCCAAATCTCTAGTCTGTCGTCAGAATTAAAAGTATTTGCTAACAGACTTTCAGAAGCAGAAGACAGAATTTCAGAAGTGGAAGATATAACTAATAGCCAGTCCCAAAAAATTTCAGAATTAGAAAAGAAAAATATAAGCCTGACTGCCAGGTTAGATGACCTTGAGGACCGCTCAAGGCGGAATAACTTAAAAGTCATAGGCGTCCCTGAGTCAGATCACTCTAAAGACCTATTACATTTTGCTGCGACAATACTGCCCCAAGCTCTAGGGGTAGAATACTCTCAATTACCAATAGCGATAGAACGGGCTCGCAGACTGGGTCCCCCTAGAAGCAGAGCAAATGGTAAAAACATACATAGACCAATCCTGATAAAGTTCTTAAATTTCCAAGATAAAATAAGTATGCTGCGTCTATATAGGAAAATAGATAATTTTCATATTGAAGATAACAGAATTTTAATATTCCAAGACTACTCTGCTGATACTGCTTTCAGGAGGAAAGAAATGGCCCCTTTCTGTACCAAGCTAATCAAAGAGGGTTTCCTAGCTAAATTAGTGTACCCTGCAAGAATTATTATAGAAGAAAAGGAAGGCATAGTCAGATTAGACAATATAGAAGAAGCTAAAGGCTACTTTAAAGATCACAAGCTAACACTTACATGAGGACTGGGATAGCTAGAAAATAGAGTTTATCTGTGTTTTTTAGTTAGGGCACTACTGTGCTTGCTTATAATGGAAATGGTGTCTAAGTATTTAGAGTTAAGAATGCTAATTACTAAGTTAACTTTTAGGCTGCTCCTGCGGCCAAAAGTGTACCAGGCTTCGCCTGACAAGGTTTTTGTTGTAAATAATCTCTGTTTGGAATCTTTTGTGTGGTTTTTTTTTTTTTTTTTTTTTCTGTTTGGGTTAATTTTGTTTTACCCTCCTCCCCTCTCCCCCCCCCCCCCCCCGGCTGCTCTAGTTTCCCTCCTAAACCTTTTTTAATTCTGGTACAATATATTGATTAGATGAAGGGCAATATTAGGTTGTTATCATGGAACGTGGGTGGCATCACCTCCCCAATCAAGAGGAAAATAATAATCAGAAAAAGATTGGAACCAAAGCGCCTAAAAGGCCGGGTCTGAACAAAGTTAATTAAACCAATTTGCTTCAAAATAAAAATTACACTTTAATTCTTTACAGACATGGATCCATGTTACATAATAAAAAACAACTTAAAATTCTTTAAACAATAAAATAATAAAATAATCACTGATGATTCTCTTGTAGGTAACTGGTACAGACCTATCTATACTGGTATCCCAGTATCTCTAGGTACGGCGGTCTCCTTTCTAGGTGTGATGTGCCTATGTACCTGATATTGAAGTAGACTCCCTAAATATGTGAGTGGTGCTTTAAGTGCAAATATGTGCTAGAGGATACCAAATCCTTCTATGAAATCAATGAACAAAAAATAACAAGGTGGTGGTGTATTGAAGTAACGGTGATGAGTATTAAAACTTGAATAAAATCATATTGATGCAGGAAATAAACATTTCAAAATAACAAATGTGAATATTCAAACAGATAAAAATATAAGCAAGAAGTTGCAAATGTGAAAACGAAGACAAAAACAAAAACAAAAACAGTCCTCCAAATGATAGTGTTAAATCCAAATTGCAGTGTTCACTCCAAAAAGTGATTGTGATAAAAACACAAAATGAAAAAACAAAGCTAAAAAATCAGTGGCCACTGTAAAATATGAGCATAACAAGTCAATCCTGTGAAGAGAAAAATATATTCCTGCAACCTTAGCAGTACCGGAAAATGGTGGTATATCAAAGTCTCATCCGGGGCCCGGCTGACCCAAATCACACCTAAAAATAAAAACAAACACACAATAGTGCAGAGCGTAATTTCTCAAGTAGAATAAAAGGAGGAAGACTCACCAGTCGACGTGTTTCGGTCTGTGCTAGACCTTTTTCAAGACTCTAGCACAGACCGAAACGCGTCGACTGGTGAGTCTTCCTCCTTTTATTCTACTTGAGAAATTACGCTCTGCACTATTGTGTGTTTGTTTTTATTTTTAGGTGTGATTTGGGTCAGCCGGGCCCCGGATGAGACTTTGATATACCACCATTTTCCGGTACTGCTAAGGTTGCAGGAATATATTTTTCTCTTCACAGGATTGACTTGTTATGCTCATATTTTACAGTGGCCACTGATTTTTTAGCTTTGTTTTTTCATTTTGTGTTTTTATCACAATCACTTTTTGGAGTGAACACTGCAATTTGGATTTAACACTATCATTTGGAGGACTGTTTTTGTTTTTGTTTTTGTCTTCGTTTTCACATTTGCAACTTCTTGCTTATATTTTTATCTGTTTGAATATTCACATTTGTTATTTTGAAATGTTTATTTCCTGCATCAATATGATTTTATTCAAGTTTTAATACTCATCACCGTTACTTCAATACACCACCACCTTGTTATTTTTTGTTCATTGATTTCATAGAAGGATTTGGTATCCTCTAGCACATATTTGCACTTAAAGCACCACTCACATATTTAGGGAGTCTACTTCAATATCAGGTACATAGGCACATCACACCTAGAAAGGAGACCGCCGTACCTAGAGATACTGGGATACCAGTATAGATAGGTCTGTACCAGTTACCTACAAGAGAATCATCAGTGATTATTTTATTATTTTATTGTTTAAAGAATTTTAAGTTGTTTTTTATTATGTAACATGGATCCATGTCTGTAAAGAATTAAAGTGTAATTTTTATTTTGAAGCAAATTGGTTTAATTAACTTTGTTCAGACCCAGCCTTTTAGGCGCTTTGGTTCCAATCTTTTTCTATTTATTCATTCTATTGGCTACTAGGAGCCAATATCCAGAGCTAGGGTCTTTTAGGCAGGCGCTTAGTGTACCATCCACTGTCACTTGAAAATAATAATCAGACAATTGGGTAAACATAACCCTGATATAGCCTTAATACAAGAAACACATTTAAAACAAGAGGAAGTTATCAAGCTCAAATGTAAATGGGTTGGTGAGGTGATTGCCACCCCTTGTTCTAGAAGGAAAAAGGGAGTAGCTATTCTATTAAATAAAAAACTTACATATAATATTATAAAAGTATCACTAGACCCTGAGGAGAGATGGGTCCTCCTTGAGCTGCAGGTCGAGGATTTCAAAATGGTGATCTGCAATGTCTACGGACCTAACAAAGCAGACCCTACCTTCTGGAATAGTTTAGTCTTTATGTTAACTAATTTTATGGATCAGAATATTGTTTTAGCAGGTGATTTTAACCTAATACCATCAGAAGCCTTAGACAAATTTAGTTCTAGAAACTCCACTTTCTCTGGCCAGAAGGCTAAAATATTTAAGCAAATATGCAAAAACTTGAAATTACACGATATCTGGCGCCTACAATTTCCGGATACGAAGTCTTTTACCTGCAACTCGAAGACCTATGGTTCCTTATCGCGAATAGATTTCTTTTTGATATCCAGCTCCATGATTAAATTAGAGACTCAAACTAAGATATTTGATATTTTGATATCTGACCATGCAATTATTTCCCTAGATATACATTTACACCCTCCCCAGAGAAATGATAGAAATAATTTTTTTTTTCCAAAATATCTGGTAAATAATTTGGAATTCAATAATTGGTTAATACATAAATGGAAAGAATTTGCTTTTCTAAATAGATCATACAGAGAAAAAACTGAAATATTTTGGGAAACCGCAAAGGCGTACCTAATTGGTGAGATTAAAGCCTATATGATTCTAAAAAAAAAAAAGTTGCAGTTGAGGGAAAACCAGCTCTCTAACCAGGTCCAGAACACATATCGTAAATACACAAACAATCCTTCCAAGAGATTAAGAGATAAATACAATGGGGCCATAACAGAAAGGGATATTTTCAATAAGCAGAAAGTTGCTTGGGAAGAACTAAAGATAAGTGCCAAATATAAAGGCCAATATGGGAAGTCAGCTAAGTTTTTATCCAGATTAGATAAAACAAAGAAAAAATCTAATGTAATAGAGGCTATCTATGATGGGACAGAAAGAGTAACAGATCAAACTAAAATTCAAAATGTATTTTTTCAATTCTATCAAAACCTATATGCTGCCAAAGAAATAAACGCCAACAATAAAGTCAATTTTTGGCATAAAATCTGTCTTCCTAAATTAGCACAAGAAATGGCCAAAGATTTAAATAGCCCAATAACCCGAGAAGAAGTAGCAGAAGCTATTAAAAATGCTAAACTTAATAAAGCCCCGGGCCCAGACCAAATTCCGGCAGAAATGTACAAAATTCTCCAAATGGAGATAACAGATGTCTTAGTACATTTATTCAACGGTTATTTTATTGAGGGGCAAAATATGTCAAAGTATTTCTCTGAGTCTACAATTTCATTGATACTGAAAAAGGGCAAATCGGCATTAGATCCTAAGTCATATAGACCTATTTCACTGCTCAATCTAGACTATAAGCTACTAACCCACATTATGGCCAACAGACTGAAAAAATGTTTAGATCCTATTATACATCCCGATCAGGTGGGTTTCATGCATCAAAGATCCCCAACTAAAAATACACGGAAGGTAGCACTAGTACTAGAATATCTATGGAATAAACTCGCGGAAAAAAAGAATAATTAATCAGGATATTGCGATAATAACAATAGATGCCGAAAAGGCATTTGATGTTATAATGTGGGACCATCTGTTCACCACGCTAGCGCAATTTGGTTTTACAGGTCAATTTCCTAAATTTGTTAAAACTATATATGACTACCCGAGATCGAACATATTAATAAACGGTAGTTATACTGCAAAATTTACACTATGTAGGGGGACGAGGCAAGGCTGTCCACTCTCTCCGTTACTATTTAATGTGGCCATAGAACCACTGGCTATAATGATGCGCCAAGAGCTCCAAGGAATTAGGCTCGGGGAACAAAAACTTGTACTATCTTTATATGCGGACGATTTGCTCTTATATATTAAAAACACAAAGAAAAATATACCACAGGCTTTAAAGATTATCGATCTGTTTGGTTCTATCTCGGGTTATAAAATTAACGCTAATAAGTCTGAAATTCTATGGATTAATAAAAACAAAGATAGTCTTCAAGAACATCCTTTTCAAGAATCCCTTAGTATTAAATATTTAGGAATATATTTCCACGCCGACCCCAAACAATGGTACAGACTAAACTATGCTCCTTTTTTAAAAAAAACGTCAGAGAAACTCTTACAATGGACCGCCTTTCCTATTTCTTTATCTGCCAAAATAATGATCATTAAGTCCATCTTACTCCCTAAACTGATGTATATTATGCAAAACATTCCGCTGTTCATCCTGTCTCGTGACAATAAAAGGTTCAACGCAGAATGTGCCAAATTTCTATGGAATAACAAAAGACATATGCTATCTATAGCCAAACTCACATCAAGATTGGAAGAAGGAGGCCTATCTTTCCCTGATATTAAAAAGTATAACTTGGCCATATTAGCCCGTTTTGCAATTGATTGGCTTTCAGAAGCTAGCTATCTTTCACTGTTATCTATAGAGGAAAATCTGAGCTCACCTTTTTCCCTTAAAGCCCTATTGCATTGCCCGATGAAACAACTACCAGACCATATCAAACATTTAAAGACACTATCTAATACTATTGAAGCATGGCAAAAACTTAATACAATGCTCAAAGTTAATTTTGAGATTTCCCCATTTCTCCCGATACAAGGTAACCCACAATTTATACCTGGACTATCCTATGAAGTCTATAAGACTTGGAAGCATAAAGGTTTGCTCTATGTAAATCAATGTCTAAATAATATCTCTCAGATAAGAACGTTTGAGGATATTGCCAGAGAATTTTCTTTACCCAACAAGAATTTCTTTGCCTATCTTCAGATCAGACATTATATAGCAGGAATTAACAAATCAAATCCAGACGCGAATGGATGGGGGGAAGTTGAATAATATATAGTAAGTTACAAGTCAGGCAAACATAGCATAGCTCTTTTATATAAAATTATGCTGGATAAGCAGGCCCAAATGTTTAGGGATAACTTAGTCCAGAAGTGGAACGTTTCCTTTACGGATCTTTCTGCAGAATCTTTAAACGCAAGCTACAAATGGGTGCAAGGTGCGAATATTCCGTCAACTTGGAAAGAATCACATATAAAATTACTTAATAATTCTTACTTGACCCCCTGGAAACTATCTAAGTGGTACCTGAACACTACAGAAAAATGCCCAAGATGTAATAATTTTCGTGCAGATACCATTCATTGTTTCTGGAATTGTCCCAAAATAGTCCAGTTCTGGAGAAAAGTGGAATTTTGGCTTAACAAGGCTCTAGATGTCAGGTTAAAAATTCAAGCTAATCATATCTTTTTTCTCTACAATATGGACCATAATAGAGCTAACACTAATCTTATTAACACGGCAATTATGCTTGGTCGTAATCTCATATTAAAAGACTGGAAGAATAGAAAAGCTCCTACAATGGGCTGTTTTATAAATATGATACACGCCCAGATAATTTTTGAACAACTGAATATAGCTCCCTCCGAAGAGAAAAGGGTCAAAACTTTCTTTATGAAATGGCTAAGCGTTATTTTGTCCTATCCACTGGCTATTCAGTTTCTACTCGTTCGTAACTTGCGCAGATCAGAATTTTTTGAGACATTGATCCTTTCAAATGTCTTCCCAAACGAATGGTACTGAATATATTTCAAGTCTAGAAAGAAAAGGAAGGGGAAAGTGAATAGCCAGTTCTAGGTTTATTTTGAGTAGAAATAAAGTTAAGAATTTAATCTGAGGTGAAGGAGGGGTGAGAGGGGAGGGGATCCCCCCCTTTTTTTTTTTTTTGTCCCATTGTCTGTTCTTAATGTGTGTTTACTTTTTTTTTCTGTTTATTATGTCTATCATAAAACTCCCAATTCAGTATGAAATATAGTTATTGGAACTTTACAGGGATACGGTAAAAGTTTTTTTTTTCTTTACATAGATGTTTACATAGATGTTGCACTGATTATAAGTGGCTATAAGACATGTTCAAAGCTCTGATTATATAAAGATGTGGTGAAACCATCTCTATCTGCTTCATAGTATTGTATATATAAGAATTTTGCACCCTCTGGATTTTCTTTAATTTGTTTCCCTGTGCTTTCTATGTTATATGAATTGTATACCGAATTGGTCAATAAAGATAAATTAAAAAAAAAAAAAGACAATGCATCAAACCAATATGCTGCCACACTGGTGACAGTAGAAATACACACCGGAGGCTGTCATTGCAACCCCTGGTGGACATACATCCTTTTAATTAACGCCTCCAACTTCTTATCCATAGGATCCTTAAAGGAACAGCTATCCTCAATAGGAATAGTGGTCCTCTTAGCCAAGGTGGAAATTGCTCCTTCCACCTTGGGAACCGTCTGCCAAGACTCTTTGATAGAATCAGCAATTGGAAACATCTTCTTAAAAATTGGAGAAGATGAAAAAGGGATCCCAGGCTTCTCCCACTCCCGTGCAATAATCTCTGAAGCACGGTCTTGAACCTTAAATACCTCCACTGCAGAAGGAACATCAAAATACTTATTCAGCTTACTAGTCTTCTTGGGAGTCACTACGACAGTCATATCAGAGTCGGCCAAAGTAGCTAAAACCTCCTTAAGCAACAAACGGAGGTGCTCTAGCTTAAACCTGAAAGATTCAACTTCAGCATCAGAAGAAAGAATTACACTGTTAGAGTCGAAGATTTCACCCTCAGATGCTATAGAAGTATCATCTCCCTTAGACTTATGGGAAGAAACATTCGACATAGCCACAACTGAATCAGAAATCTTACTCGCTGAATCCTTATACTTCCTCTTACGCTTCCCTTGCAGAAAAGGGAAAGCAGACAAAGCCTCATAAACTGCCGAAGATATGTGGGTAGCCATGTCTTGCAAAGTAACCCCAACCAGAGTATGAGAGGAAACGCAGGGCACTGCATGTGAAGACGACAAGGTTTGGGACGCCTGAGGAGAAAGCTGCAGCATAGCCTGAACAGAAGACCCCTAAACAGCATTCGCCTTAGACAATGATGGCTCAGATTCAAAAAGTATATCCCTGTAATGCAATGTTCTCTCAATACATGAGGAACAAAAAGGGATTGGTGTTTCCACATTAGCAAAACACAATGTACAAGTAACATCCTGTAGGGCCTCTTGGTCCATCCTTAGTCAAAAATTAATAAAAAAGAAAAGAAAAGCCTTAAATAAACTTATTTGACAAAAAAATAATTGAAAAAAAATCATTACTGTCCCTTTAAAATTTAAAGTGACGCTTTATATTTTATGCAGAGCAACTATTAAAAATAAAAAAAACTTAAGCAACCTCTGCACTTCAGCAAGCCCTGCTGAGGTGGCTACTTGTCCTGCTGGAAAACCGGAGCAACTACAAGAATGATCCGGACTCAACCCCTCCAGACAGAAAAAACAGCCGCTCACGCAGACCACAGAGCCGCACCAAAACCCTTCTGGCACTCCGGAAATAACAGAGAGGAAAGCATGCAAATGTTTGCCGCCTCCGACAAGTCCCGCCCATCGTGGATGTATCTTACTAAACCTCCCCGCTGGCATTACTCCTACTTTAGAGAAATAGCCGCCGAGAGTCATAGCAATCAACATACATCCTTCTTCTACTGTGAACGGAACACACCACTGAGCCCTCATGAGTAATAAAACAAAACCTAACGTCCCAGTGCCCTGCACAGCTGCCCTACAATATCCTGTTCACCTAACAGGAGAAATGTAGTCACGTCCCATATAAAACAGCATTAACTGTTATAGTGCCAACTCCTTTTTTAACATAAAAAATAAACGCAACACTTACCATAAAATAAATCTGCCTGGCAGCAGGGCAGCACACAAATTTTGAGAGGCATCCTCCTCACATGGACCTGTGGAACATAAAGAAAGACTGTATAAACCTACACAGGCTTTCCAAATAGGGCAGCAACAAACTGTTTGAGAGGCACAGTGGGGATTATACCCCACGAGTTCCCAATGCTTTAAAGCCACCACTGCTCTACTGAAGAGACTAATGAAAAATAGATTTCCAGCCTCCATGGAGACATGACTAAGAACAAGTTGGTGGTTTAAAACGTTGTTGGATTTTCTTTATGGACCCTGTAAAAAGATAATAAAGGTCTTTTAACTATTACTTGGAGGCTGGAAATCTATTTTTCATTGGAACATTGCATTGGGACTTGGCTGGTCCTTTTCCTTGCCCCATGACATGATATAAAGGTGCTGTCTTCTATACTACTATTAGAATCTACTGAAGAGACTGACATGGACTACAGCTAAAAAAAAGATCAGAAAAAGATCAGAGCAAACCAGCTCTGCTTTAAAATAACAAACTCTTGATTTAAGACACCTAAACTTAACCACCCCCTTGCAACTGTTACAGGCAAAGAGAATGACTGGGGATTGTGGGTAGGGGAGTGATATTTAATAGCTTTGCTGTGGTGCTCTATGCCTCCTCCTGCTGGTCAGGAGGGATATTCTCAACAGTAATTATGATGATACGTGGATTAACCGTGTCATTATAATGAAAATATTTTGTGATTCAGACAGAACATCCAATTTTAAAAAAGTTTCCAATTTACTTTGATCAAATTTGCTCAGTTCTCATTGTATTCTTTTTTGAAGAGATACTTGGAAAGGTGGCTGGAGCACTACATGTCAGGAAATAGTGCTGCCAACTAGTGCTCTTGCAAATTAATAACATTCCTGCAAAACTGCTGCCATATAGTGCTTTTATATTATATTATATTAAAATACGGAATTTCTAATGTAATAAATTCCCTTTTATAGTTTAACTACTTAAAAAGGGTTAAAACTCCTGAAACACCCCATTCTGTGCCAGATAAAGAGATGGTCAGTGGCTGGAGCATATGCATGTATGCCTGCTTCTCATTTGCTCAAGCTACATTCTCATTTGAAGGAGCACATTACTATTTATTAAACCCATTTGCAGGGGTTAAACACATGGTAAAAGACAGAACATTTAAAAAATAAAATTCTCTAATTTTATTTTTTGCACTAGAATGCCCCTTCAAAAGTACAACTTTGTTATCCTTTTATTAAACTGCAAAACCCTAATGTATATTAAAATGTAAACTCAGTAAGACGTTGCTTGTATATAACACCATCAAATGGGTTAAACACAGTTAGGCTGCTCCTGGGCCTACATAGATGTGTTTGTTTAACAAAATATACCAACAAAAAAAGTCAATTTCATCATAGAATTAACTGAAAAGTCTCTTAAAATTGCATTCCATGCCTGAATTATAAAAGGTTACATTTTGACTGTCATGTCCCTTTAACTGGATATTTCTTTTAACTTTTATATTAAAATTTCATATTTAAAAACCAAAACACAGACCACCTCACATGTTAATTTTTGCTGCATTTGTATTTAGCGATGAGTAGAAGAAACGTTTCTATTAAATACTACAGCTTTCAGCAAAGCCTTAATTCACACAGGAGTGTTGTGATAACTAAAATAAAAATATGTTCCACTCACCCTATATCCCTATGTGATCTGTCATCAGCACGCTAAATACTACATTCTTGCACTGAGTCACTGGAATACCACAAGCATTCTGGCTTGTTTTCCCTTATAGAGATTACTGTATGCATGTAAGACAATTATATAGAATGCTTGCTTTGCATTATTTTGTGTACCCAGTTCATTATATGAATAAGATTCTCAATATGGGAGGGAACAGGTGATGAACACAGCTTAAAAAGTCATTATAGGGGGGCGGAGCCAGCAGCCTAGAGGAATGGTCGCATACTTTTAGAGCTCCGGCTCTATTCACTCCAAAACTGCATTAAGACTTTAATTAAAATAAAAAAACTGGAGGCTAATTGCTTAACTACAGGCTAGAGAGGGCGCCGATTTTCCCTGACATCGCAACAATCTAATAGTGAGACCGGCAGCCTGAATATAGCCCTCATAGACAACAGCCATATCGGGGACCACGTGGACCAGCGCTAAAAATAATGGAGAACGCTCGCCAGATCTTATCTGCAATTAGCAGACTCCTGGAATCCTATGAATTTGGGATTACAGATACCCTGACCGTAGCGTCTGGACCCGTGGCTAGCACTGAGACCTTGATAGAGGAGTGTTTATTTACTGCTGATGGCGAAGGAACTAGTGGAGCGGCATCAGAGTTCCATCACTTGCTGCGCACTCCTAGCTCTGCTGGGAGAGTGGATGGAAGCCCAACATGCCAAGAGTCTAAACACCGGCTAGGGGATCATATAGCAGTACAAGCTAAGACAGGCCTGCGGGGGCAGGATGGAAGAGTGAAGCCAAGAGCGGCAGGTATGGCGGTGATATTGGGGCCTGGGATCCAGGTTCCGGTTCTCAGGCCTCTAGTGCAAACCCTAAAGGCAATGACTCCACAGGCTACGTATGCTACTGATGGTGCACACAGTGAGCTGTTACCGAAAAGAGTTCTAAGTACTCAGAGGCTGCGCTGGATGGGACATACAACTCGGCAGGGTTTATTCACAGATGCACGATTGATATCCATGTCAAAACTATCCCAATTAGCAGGTCAGCTACGGAACTTGCTCCCAACATTTAGATCAGTTGACTGTGAAGACCAGTTGCCTCAGTATGTGGAGGACTGGGGAGGCTCTCCTCATCAGCTTAAAATCGGAGTGGGATAGATGTTGTTGAACTTTACAATGGCAGCACACTTATAACTGCTTGATCTGAGCTGCTGTTAGAAAATAGTGACTGTTGTTTTTTTTTTTTTGCTTTTATTGTTCTCTCCTACCCTATTTACATGGTTTAGCACTTACTATCTCATAAAACCTGCAGTTTCTAGCATTCAGCAATTTGTCGCTCCCCACAGCAATATGTATTTAGCTAAAGAGTCAACTGATTTTAGCCATGACTGCTTTCTATAGTCATTTGGGTCCTGTTGCGCCCATGCTGTTATAGAGACAATGCACTCTTTTATATTATAATATGCTTTTTCTGTTGTGTTTAGCCTACATAGTACTATGCAATTGTTGTGACCTAGTCGCTTATTAGTTTGTTTGAATGACATGTATTCTTAAAGCCAGGCACATAGCATTGAAATGTACTGAGTTATTATATTTTGAGCTATTAGTACAGCTACTAACCAATAACACTTATTTATTCACATTCTGTTCTGGGGCATAGGGCTAACCAAGGGAAACCAAATGTGAACTAGCTATATAGTGAGCTAACAGTATGTCTGATATAAAATAATCGAATTGTATGATTACACTGCCCGGTGACACTAAAGTCTTTCTGCATAGTATTTGCTGCCTACTACACTAATTTGGTCATCTTCTCTCCAACCCACAGTGTACCTTTCAGTCCCTAGGCTACATACTCTGTCCATAACAATTAAACTTATCACCCCCCCTCCCCTCTTAAACCCCCTATTATGGGCGCAGCTTATCTCTCCTATGCCGCAGATATACTGTTAGCTTATTATATAGCTAGTTCACTTTTGGTTTCCCTTGGTTAGCTAATATGTGCATGTGACTGTATATATGATTACACTGCCCAGTGACACTAAAGTCTTCCTGCATAGTATTTGCTGCCTACTATATTAATTTGGTCACCTTCTCTCCAACCCACAATGTGGTTTCCAGTCCCTAGGCTATACACTCTGTTTATAACAATTAAACTTATCACCTCCCCCCTCCCTCTTTATATAATACGCCTCCTAGTTTAGGAGGACTATCTCCGCGGTTTCTCTAATTAATACCGCAACCTACATTATTTCTTAAACTTTACCATATTGTTGACACTATATTTCTGGTTTAACACTTCTGTTTATGTACACTTAACAGATTTATATATATAAAATAGAAGTTCTCCATCAGGGGTCCATGAGTGGCCCTAACACACCATTGCTTGCCTGCTTTATATTTTGCTACAACATCTGTGCGGTCTACAAGCGGCCGCTTACTTCTTATAGCAGGTAAAACATTGAGGATAGAGTTTATCGCTTCTTTCTAATGGGTAATTTGTCATTCAACTGTTTTATGTACCTGTACGATCTTGTTTTGGCAGCTTACCTTGTAACATTTTATTCTTAAATTTACTATGTACTGACAGTTAATGTTTGTTTGTTTTGAACAGAACCTCAATAAAAATATATTTAAAAAAAAGTCATTATAAAGCAAACGTTAGTGTTTTAATGCATTAGTGACTTGAGCTTACTATGGCCCTGATGATCAAAGCATCATAAGACCCATAAGAAATTGCCTTTTTAGCCTCCCCAGTCTCAAAATACGTGGGCCGGCTATATATTGAATGAAAGTGGGCTGACCCTATTGGTTCCAACGAGTGGCGACATGCGTCCCATAGGAAATAATAGGGATTGCAGCTTTACCAAAAGTCCACCAACATTGTCACTCATCTATGATCTCGGCAGGGGGCTGTATTTAATATTTGTATGAAGATCAGTGGAAAAGAGTATTATGGAGTGATGAATCCCAGTTTGAAAGGTTTGTGTCCAATCGTCGGCAATATGCGAGAAGAGGAGTTGGAGAGAGATGGAAGAATGAGTGCTTGCTGCCTTCAGTGAAACATGGTGGAGGGTCTGTCCTGGTTTGGGGCTGCATTTCTGCCAGTGGTGTTGGCGATATTGTGCGAATTGATGGGATCATGAATGCCGAAAAGTACAGACAGGTTTTTATTTCTCATGCCATTCCTTCTGGAAAGCACCTGATTGGGAATGGTTTTATTTTTCATCATGATAACGATACCAAGCACACTGCTAATGCAGTGAAATCATATTTGCAAATAGCTGATAAAACACTGACAGTCATGGACTGGCCTCCACAGAATGCAGACCTGAATAGTGCAGAGGCAGTATGGGATCACCTGGACAGAGAAAGAAATAAAATACAAACTAAATCTAAAGAAGAGCTCTAAGAAGTGCAGCCTGGTATAATATACCAGAAGATTACTTCAGAAAACTTCAGGACAGTCCCCCCAAAAGAGTTCAAGATGTGCTTAGTACAAAGGGAGATCACACTAAATACTGACTTTTGCTTGAAGAAGCCATTTTGTTCTGAAATTGTGTTTATTTTTATATTTTGTGTACATATTTCCTGTATTTTCTGTTTATATCTTATTAAAGAGACCAAAAAATAAATATAGATGTCATTAAAACTATGCTAAAACAACAAATCTAATGGTGGCCTAAGACTTTTGCACAATTCTGTCTATAACTATATATATATATATATATGTGTGTGTGTGTGTATATATATATATATATATGTGTGTGTGTGTATATATATATATATATATATATATATGTGTGTGTGTATATATATATATATGTGTGTGTGTGTGTATATATATATATATATGTGTGTGTGTGTGTGTATATATATATACTGTATATAAAATCATACCGATAAAAAAAATGCTAGGCACTGCACCTTCTGTACTGGAACAATGTCACAATCCTGCAGGTGTGAAACTAACAACTAGATGGTGCCACCACATAAACGACAGTGAAAACAATCTATAATTGCACACAATATCAGTTACCACCAATTTGCAACATTAACCAAAATAAGATGTAGTTACTAACTGTATCAAAAGTGCACCAATATTGGCCAGGAAAAAAGGATCATCTTTGCTTAGTCAGCTAAAGTTTATATAAGTATGTCCTCTTGCAATACCACAATCTCGGTATGTGGGCAGCGCTTTTACGTGACCATCACGTTATCTAGTGTCTCTGAATGCAAAAGAAAAAGGCGACTCTTGATGAAGACTTTTTTATCAAAGACTCCTCCACCGTTAACACCCAACCGAAAAATACTCACAAAGCAATTAGCACCTAGATGTACTAAGTACTGAGATCTCCCAGTGTCTCGGCTCATTGACCGGCATCTCCCCGGATGTTCTAAACATTGAGTATTCACTGAGAAACACATAGCATGATGCGTTTTGAAAGCTAGATGGAAAATGCTTTTGATTAATTTGTTTTTAACAATTTATTAAAGGGATACCAACCCCATTTTTTTTCTTTCATAATTCAGAAAGAGCATGCAATTTTAAGCAACTTTCTAATTTACTCCTATTATCAAATTTTCTTTGTTCTCTTGGTATCTTTATTTGAAAAGCAGGAATGTAAAGCTTAGAAGCCGGCCCATTTTAGGTTCAGCACCCTGGATAGTGCTTTCTTATTGCTGGTTACATCAAGGTGCTAATTGTTTTGTGTATTTTTCTGTTGGGTGTTAAAGGATTACTTTCTGTTATAATTTTTAAGCTAAACAACTAACATATTAAAGTTAATAAACATTAATTAAAACCTACTGACCTATATTTTCTCCAAAACGAAGTTTCATAACGTTCTAAAAGTTATATCTTTTATTCGCTGATGATGTCACGTTATCCTGCCCACTATTTTCAGCACTGCGTGTTCAAAATACTTAAACCAATAAGTTTGTGTTTAAAGCGCCATTTTGAAACCTAGGTATTGTAAACGGATTGGTACAGAGCAAAGGATACCCACGGAGTGGGTTTGGAAAACAATTAAATTTGCAGACAAGATTTCTGATATACGGTAGAGATATGTTAATGAAATGCTATTGATAAAAAGCGTATTTGGGGTAGTTAGTAACAGGCATAGAAAATATTTACTTACAGTGGCCCTTTAATGGTGGAGGAGTCTTTGATAAATAGTCTGCACCAAGTAGTGCCCTTTTCTTTTGCATTCACCTTCTGCACTGGCCCTGATTCCATAATCAAGAGCTGGGGGTGGGGAAATTGCCACCCTGCACAGTCCACCACTGATTGGAGCTGTGAAATGCTGAGATAAAGGGTGTCACAGCAGGGAAAGTGCCAGGTTAAGTGTATAGCATCCTGAAAAAGTGTCACAGATACATGTGCCAGATATAGGGGCACAGCAAAATATAATAAGGAAAATATGCTATGGTAAAATGTGCCAGGTGTGTTATACTCAAGTATGCCAAAATGAAAAAGCCTGATGTGCTGTGTATATGATGAAGTTAGATGTAGAAAATGAATATTAGTTCCCTGCTGTTTTTTTCTAATAGTATCTGTGTGTTGTAGTAGTGTTTTCCCTATTAGTTGTTTACTTATTTGTTCTAATATTTCCAAAGATTTGCTGCACTTGCAATCAGTGAAACTGGATTTTAAAATAAACTCCTGTAAACAAAGAAATCTGATATAAATGTATCACATTCTGGGGTGTGCACAATTGCCTCTTACTTGTTTTTTTAATCTAATATTATTTATTTGCAGTTAGAGAGTTCTCAAGGTAACAGTGTATCTGAAGGGGTACTTGCTATGTAAAAAACTTGACACTACAATATTTTTTAAGATGAGTTTATTATTACAATCACACATGCCAGAAAAGATTGCATTTATGCTCTTATTAACTGCTGCTAACTATACAGAAGTATTTGTGAGGAGGACAGAAGTGCCCTCTAGAGCATTAGTCAGGAAAGGAATCTGTGGCTCTGGCTAATGAATGAACTAGACCAGAGTGTGGCAGCACCACACCCTGCTCCTCCTCTTATTGCTCTTCCAGCTGCCGAAGCTCTGAGCTTGGAAACTCTTGTACAGGCACGCAAGCAGCATACAGCACTTCCAGGCACTGTATACCTTCAGCTACAGTACAGCACCACTGTATACACCTTCTGCTACAGCACCACTGTATACACCTTCTGCTAGAGCACCACTGTATACACCTTCTGCTACAGCACCACTGTATACACCTTCTGCTACAGCACCACTGTATACACCTTCTGCTACAGCACCACTGTATACACCTTCTGCTAGAGCACCACTGTATACACCTGCTCACACACTGTCTCACCACAAGCCTAACTGACACTTCCTATCAAATCACACAAAGTATATCCACATCTAACCATTTGCACAGTCATATAATGCCACCCTCAGACTCACAGTCATACGAACACCATCTTACACTGCTCTAGTAACACGGATACAGTTAGTGATATTGTCACCATCCATTTACCACATACAGCCACACAGCTGGGCTCGCTATAGAGGAGTAACAGCATGGTCTGATAGCAGCAACGTGGGACACTGACCCGGGCATTCACAGGTAAGTTTACATTCACTGAAACACTTTATTGATAAACTGAGCGTAAGAGTTTGCTATCCTCTGTATAAGGATACTAATATCAATGCACAAATGCTCTAGTATAGGGTCTCAGCGAGCCACGCATCTGGGCACTCTGTTATGTCACAGCACCACCTGGTTTTAGCGTCAAACGCGCTAAGGAAGGAAATAGGAAAACTTTTTTTTAAGTATCATTCATTTTTAAATATTATACATATTGTGCATTTATTCATATTACTGAAAATGTTAAGTTTGTAATGATTAAAAGAGTTTAGTATGTTATATATATATATATATATATATATATATATATATATATATATATATATATATATATATATATATATCAATCAAAATATATCTCTGAAGAATGTCTTCCTTTCAAGTCTGAAGCAATACAGACCAATTCAATGGAATTTACAGATTATAACACAGGATGGCTATATATATGTGTTTTATATTAAATAATACACCCTGTGGAAATACATGATAAAAGACTAAAATCTAAATATAACCCAAAATCCAGTATAACTATATTCTGAAGGATTTTACAGTAATGCTTTTGAGTTGCAGGTGGAGAAAATGTGTGTGTGGGGAAACTTGACATTTTATGGCAGTGGTTTAGTGGAAAAACCTGAAGTCTGTGTTGGAAAATGAAACAATGGTTGTTTTAGTCATAAAATAACTCTGAACTTAATTTAGTCAGACTTTTTTTAGGTATTATCTTATTTTATTCTAATTGCCGTTACAAACATTACTTAATATTTAAAATAAAATGGTTTTAAATGTCTTAAAATATCCAGTTATCACATTTACTAATTAGCAAGTTTCTGACACTGGGTTGTTGAGGTTTTTTTTCACACTTTGTTTTCATTACAGTTGAAATAGGTTTTGCTCTGGTTATAGTGAACAGTCTTTAATATTTTCCATTGACATTTAAAATAAATACAACTTTATACTCATCATATTTATTGTGTTGTTGAAAAGTTATTTTTTTAATTGTCAAACTGAACAGCTAGTGTATATATTGTCTTTATAATAAAGGTCATAAAGCATATTATTTAGAAAGTTTGGCTCCTAAAAATTGAAGTTATTTTGTTCTGCTGATTTCGGAATTTAACCTTCATCTGTCTCTTACTGGGAGTTCCAGCTTCATAATACTAATAAAAAACATTCTTAACAAAACCACTTTCTCATTGGAAGTATAAATATGTATGATTTATTCACAGTTCTGTAAATGTTACTGACAATGACAAATATTGCAATGTTTCTGCCAAAAGCAAATCACTTGTTATATGATACTATAGTATGTGTCCTAAAGCAATCTGGCTTAATAATGGATATGTTGGCTTTCTTTAAAGACACAGAAATTAAAAAAATAATAATCATGGACCGTAACCTATTAGTCTTTGTTGTAAGTGGATGTTTATTTTTACTGTTTCAGTAGAGTATATTTAGTAATGCAAAAACTGAGAGAAGTATTAAAATAAATGTGCAAATCAGTAAACAAAGTAAATAAACCTAAAAATCAAAACTGTAAAAAGACATAAAAGTATTAAAAGAAAATGCTATAATAAATTAAAGCAGTTTTTATTGTATTGTTGTCTGCATATAACTGTGTTTAACACCTGCAATAGGATTAAATAGACACTAAAGCCATTTTTTTTCTTTCATGATTCAGATAGAGCATGCAATTTTAAGCAACTGTCTAATTTACTCCTATTGGCAATTTTCTCCGTTCTCTTGGTATATTTATTTGAAAAGCAGAAATGTAGGCTTTGTAGCCGGCCCATTTTTGTTTCAGCACCCTTGGTTGTCCTTGCTGATTATTGGCTACATTTTAGTTTTACTTTTAAGTAGTGTAGAACTTCTGAAAGAGTTAACAAAAGACGTCCACTTACTGTTATTTATAGAGCTCAGTAAGTGTACCAAGAGATTAATAAAATGACAAAGCAGAGAAAGTGTTTCTATTTGTAAGAGTTTGCAGTAAAGACCTGATGCCAACCAACTGACTGTGTAGTGGCTTTTGGAGACTTTGCAATTGTGTATTTGTAAAAACAAAACATAAAAGGGGTTAAACATACAGTTAAAATCTGCCCCAGAGCAGCAATACACTGCTGGAACCTAATTGACTACATCTGGCGAGCTAATGACAAGAGGAATAAGTGTGTGGACACCAATTACCAGCTAGCTCCCAGTAGTGCACTGCTGCTGCTAAGGATATGTACAGATGCTTTTCAACAAAGGATATCAACAGAACAATGTAAATTGATAATAGAAGATTAAAGTTTAATTTTGACTTTCATGAGCCTGTATGCCATCATTTTATTATATTCAATGACACCCTTGTTTACTTTAAACTATAGGGGATGTATAAAATCTATTGCCAGAGGTCATTAGTGCCTCATTACAAGTGTGGTTTTCATCTAAGTCAGAATTACAGAAATAGACCTAAGTTATGAGAGTGAAAGGTAAAGCAGACAGGCTCATCAAATGAGGAACATCTGCAAATTATTTGCTCATTACTAATCCAAACAGAACTGTATATTGGATAAGTGTTTTTTTATTTGTCAGATGATTAATAGGAAAACCGCAAACAATTTTATTTGAGGTCAGAAGTGAATTTCACAAAAAAAAAGAAGGTTATGATCCTAATTAAAACATTTTGTTTGTCTGGTTGACCATAAAACAAACATACTGTACTGCAGTAAATACATAGGAAATAATTAAGGTGTTAGATCATATGTTTCATAAAATAAATAAGCAGAATAAAGCAAACCCCAGCAAAATGCATGCATTCCTATCTCCCCCTAATTATATGCCAGATATATGAAGCCCTTGTGAAAAAGAACTGACCAAACTAGAATTGAAGCTCTTGCTAAATATGTGGTCCTCGCCAGTGGTCTTTGTGGCCCCCAGGAAAAAAATCTAACTAACATTGTGTGCTTTGCAGACTTCTAGTGGGTGGGCATATAAAGTGGCCACCACTTAAAAGACCCCTCTGGAGGGGAGAACAGCAGTCAAAGGGTACCCACTAACCTAATCTAATCAACTACCAGTAGCCCTTAAAAGGACTTTTTTTCAGGGCATTGCCCCAAGATAATCAGCTCTTTTGCAAAAATAATACACACAGCACCCCCTACCAGTAAACCCCCCCCACCCAGCAAACCCCCCCCCCAAAAGAAAATTACACTAAAAACGCTAAACTACCCATTACCCTGAAAAGGGCATTTGTTGGGCATTGCCCTTAAAAGGGCAATCAGCTCTTTTGCTGCCCACCCTATCTAAATAAAATAAATCCCCCCAAAAACCCCTTAAATGTTCAAATCAGCCAATAGGATAAGAGCTACTGATTTGAACAGCCAATAGGATTTCAGTAGCTCTCATCCGTTTGGCTGATTTTAATTTGAAGGCTCAAATCAGCCAATAGGAATTCAAGGGACGCCATTTTTAATCGCGTACCTTGAATTCCTATTCAGTGTACGGCGGAGATCGCGTGAAGAGGATCCTCCACGCTCCATGGCTCCGCGGTTGCCGGTCTTCAGTTCCAGCGTTGCCGGTCTTCAGTTCCAGCATCGCTGGTCTTCAACTCTGCCCTCCGCTCCGCGCCGGCTGGTTCCTGGAAGAAGAAAGAAGAGGTCGCCGCTTGGAAGAAGACTTCACCGCCTGGGAACAGGACCTTCTCTGCTGAATTTCAGGACAGGTGAGGACCACTTGGGGGTTAGACTTAGGGTTTTATTAAGGGGTTTTGGGGGGATTTATTTTATTTAGATAGGGTGGGCAGCAAAAGAGCAATGCCCAACAAATGCCCTTTTCAGGGCAATGGGTAGTTTAGCGTTTTTAGTGTTAGTATTTTTTTTTGGGGGGGGGGGTTTACTGGTAGGGGGGCTGTGTGTATTATTTTTGCAAAAGAGCGGATTATCTTGGGGCAATGCCCTGCAAAAAGTCCTTTTAAGGGCTACTGGTAGTTGATTAGATTTGGGGGTGTTTTTATTTTGGGGGGGCTTTTTTATTTTCATAGGGATTAGATGTAATTTATTTAAAATTTTGTAATTTTATTTTTTATTTTCTGTAATCTTAGATTTTTTTTATATTCCGTAATTCTTGCTTAAAGGGACAGTCTACTCCTGAATTTTAATTAGACTGCCCTTTAATTTATACTTAGTTTATTTGTATTTTAAAAGTAGTAAAAAATTTTTTATATTTAATAGTAACTTTAGTATTTTTAAAATTAGGTAACTTAAGTTTATTTAGGGGGGGTTAGGTTAGGGGTTAGGTTTATTGCGTTGTGGGCTATGGCAGTTTAGGAGTTAATACTTGATTAGGTTTATTGCGTTGTGGGCTAATGGCGGATTAGGGGTTAATATTTTTAATAAGTAGTTTGCAATGTTGGGGTTGGTGGATTTAGGGGTTAAAAATGTAGTTATTACTTGCGGTGTGGGTTTGATGGCGGATATAGGGGCTAATAGTTTAAATAGGCTGGCATATTGCATTGTGGGGGGTTGTCAGTCTAGGGGTTAATACATTTAATATTAGTAATGAGAGGGGGTGATTGCAGATATAGGGGTTTTACGTGTCGGGCTTATTTTTGGGAGGCGTGTTAGACTTTTACGGGAGATTTTTTATTTTCTTTACTTTTCTTAGGCGCCGGCAGTTTCTAAAGTGCCGTAAGTCACTGGCGACTCCAGAAATTTGTAGTTACGCTCATTTCTGGACATCGCTAGTTTATCAGACTTACGGCACTTTTTGAACTGCCGGTGGAGTGCCGAAACCTGCACCGTATATTTGATCGCGCCCATTGTGTATTTAGTAGTCATAAATGTATTTGCTGCCTTTAAAATATATATCTGCAGCCCCCGGGTGTTAGAAGTTATCTATCACTGGTCTAGAGCATGGGTCTTGCGCTGCGCCAGAGGCGTCTAAGAGACTGCAGAGCCGTTATATCACACAGAAACAAAACATGCTATTTAATATTTTTCTCTCCATTCTATTGCTAGTGTCATTGCATCACATGCAGTGCTTATATTATTTCAGGCCATTGCCCTTTGAAACATACATCTTTGAAGCCATCTCAGTATTATGTGTTATTGTTCATGTTTACACAGTGCTTCCAGGTATGTTTTATTACTCATTTTGTTAAACTCCTTAATATATTTTTTATCATACAGTAAAGAATGTCATAAAACACGTCACTGTGTTATGTAAAAATTGTTTTGTGATATTAAACTTTAAAACAAACTCTCTTTAATCTTTAAAGGAACAAATGTTCCCCTCATTCTATATTTAAATAACACCTTTATTAGATAATAATGTCTACACATAGTTTTATAACTAAACATATTTCCATACATGTTTAATTCATTTTATTGTTTGGTGCAGATAAAATATAAATATAGATAGGAAAGTCAAAATTAAACTTGCATGATTCTGATAGAGCGTGTCATTTTAAGACTCTTTTAAATTCACTTCTATTTTCAAATGTGCTTTGTTTTCCTGGTATCCCTTGTTGAAGAATAATACACATATATCCTACCCTAGAGGGAACTAACTGCTGATTGGTGCCTGCACACATTTGTCTCTTGTGATTGGCTAATTAGGTGTGTTCAGCTAGCTGCCAGTAGTGCATTGCTGATCCTTCAGCAAAGGAAAACACAAGAAGGCGTGCAACAGTATTGCCTTATAAACAAACTCCCTGAACATTAAAAAAGTAAAGATGAAAACCCAGTAGTCTGGTAGCCTTCCAACAGGCTGAGCCAAGATCTCCATATATACAGCCCATACTCAAGACTTGAACATGGTATATATAATATATACAAAAAGACTGCTGATTCAGATAGAGCATACAATTTTGAACAACATTCCCCTTTACTTCTATTATCAAATGTGCTTAAATCTCTTGGTATCCTTTGTTGAAGGAACAGCATTGCACTACTGGGAGACAGATGAACACAACTGGTGATCCAATGACAAGAGGCATATATGTACAGCCACCAATCAGCAGCTAACTCCCAGTAATGCAATGCTGCTCCTGAACCTACCTAGGTGTGCTTTTCAACAAAGGTTACCAAAAGAACAAAGTAAATTAGATAATAGAAAGCTATTTAAAATGCATGTTCTATCTGTCTCATGAAACTTTAATTTTGACTTAAACGGATACTAAACCCAATTTTTTTTTTTATTTCTTGATTCAGATAGACCATGCAATTTTAAGGCAACTTGCTAATTTACTCCTATTATCAATTTTTCTTTGTTCACTTGCTATCTTTATTTGAAAAGCAATAATTTAAGCTTAGGAGCCAGCCCATTTTATGTTCAGAACCTGGGTCGCACTTGCTGATTGGTGGCTAAATGTAGACCTTTAATTGTCCCTTTAAGCAGACTAATAAATGTGAAGGGCACTGTATTATTATGTTCACAAACTGGCATAGACCAACTGCTGTAATAAGAACAAGATTACCGATGTATCAGTAGGCGATTAAGCAAATTTGTCTAATGATAAATGCAAATAAGTCAGAGAATTGAAGCAATAAAAGAATGGACATTAAACACTTTGAGATTTAATGGGACATTAAACACTTTGAGATTGCACTATAAAATGATTATGTGTAGTAAAAAAATCTTTGCAATATACTTTCATTATTTATTTTATCCCCTTTTCCTGGGATATGACTCTGAAAATTGTGAGTTTACCAATTCCCCAGAGTTTCTGAACAATTTTGAGGGCCACCATACTGTGTCCTAGATATAAAAAGTCTCTTCTCTTATCTCCTTCTGACTTTATAGAAAATACAATTTACTCTTATTTATTTATTATTTAAACTAGTCATTTAATTAAAAAAAATACATCTACATACACAATCTTATCAGGATAATCCTTGATTTCAACACTAAATAAATTATAAATATAATGATCACTCAATGTCCCTTCATTAATGTTCACACGCTGATTATGCATGTGCTCCCAGATATCCCAATGGAGTTTTCCAATGTTTGTGAGTGTGTTTACATTTTTTAGCAAGTTCGTTGATAAGGCACTATTGTGGCGCCCCTCATGGTTTTGCTTTTCCAGAAATGCCATTCAAAATACTGGACACAGCGGTACATGGGGGTTACAGTTTTTCCCCCAAAAGCTATACCTCAGCCCCCACTCTAAGAACCCACAATGTATATTTTTCAAATCTAAGTATTTTACCCCTTTGCTGACAGTAACATACAAATCAATAATTTTACCTCTTTGACTGCCAGAAACACACATAAACAAAAGGGAGTTGACTCTCTTAACTGCCCCTCACTTCTTCCCCATATTTATAATGCGTTTTTTAGACAAATGAGGCCTTTTACATTTAGCTAACACCCATGGGCATTTAAGTAACCAGTATTTTTGTAAAGATTTTAATGGATATCCTTTTAAAATAATGTACTGTGTGGTTGGTATACTGGACACCAGGCAACCCTAATGACATTTGACCTAGCTATGTGTGTTTGAATAAGGGCTGCATGGATGCCCCTTTCCCTATATCTTTAGAGTAGATGTTCATTTGGACTTTTATAGTTGTATCACTATTCACAGTATAGTTTTATCTATAATTCCTGGGTATAGGGTCATAATCCTACTAAAATATCTCTCTTTAGGGCGAGATAGTTTTATGTGTATAGAATTGTCACACCTAAGGTTTACAAGTTATGCCCTTTAGTCTAAATTATAGCAAGATGGTAATTATGTGACTTGAAATGAGCACTTTGTGAGCAGCAAGCATGTCATACTTGTACTTGCAAACATGTTTATTTTATTATAACGCCAACTTGAAGTGACCTGACCTTTGCTGAATCTCAGCCCCTTATCATGAGTGCATACTTAGAAGTGAGCATGCCTTGAGAACTATGTGTATAGCATTGTTACACACAGAGCTGCCATATTGTACTCAAATAATGTGTGCTCTACTTAGCCTATCTAGATATGCTGTCATGTTAATAAAAGTTACTAAGAGAAAGAGGTACTTTCAAAGCTCATGTTTGGCTTCCCTTTAATACTTTATGTAAATTATAAATGTTGTAGGTTCTCCTGGACTTGCAATCCTACCCAAGGAGCGAGGGCTTAAGGAAAGACGTCTGTTTACAATAAAATTACATTTATAATCCTTTTTTAAAAAGAACTTAATTGCTATAAAGACTTTGGCCATATGAAAATCAGTACCTATCTCTGACATAATCTATGTGGTTTAAAACTGTAATAAAAGCCGCTATTATTATGAGTCATCATGCTATAAGCTTGTTAAATAGCAATACTTAAGTTTATATGGAAACTATCCTGTATTCCAGTCTAGCATTTGTCTTTGGAATTCTCATTTTTGGTGAAGTCGGGGATCTCCTAGGAAACTATAAGATTGTGTGCACCAGTTTCACTTGAGGGGCCATGAAACCCAAACATGTTCTTTTGTGATTTACATAAAGCATACAATTTGAAACAACCCTACAATTTACTTATATTATACAATTTGCTTAATTATCTTGGTATCCTTTGTTGAATTAGTAGCGATTTACCACTGGGAGATAACTGAAAACAATAGGTGAGCCAATTACAAGAGGCATTCTTGTGCAGCCACATATATCAACAGCTAGCTCTCATTAGTGCGTTACTGCTTCTGAGTCTACCTACAGTAGGTATGCTTTTCAGTAAGGGATAACAAAATAACTAAACAAATTAGATAATAAAAGTAAATTGGGAATTTGTTTAAAATCGCATGCTCTATCCTTTAAATTCAGGATACAGAAATCTGAATCCGATTAAAAATGCTATATAAATGCAATTTGTCTCAGTGTAAATTGACATTCCAATTTGCAGAGCTGGTTTACGTTCTTACAATGGCCGCTCAAATCTGAGAAGGTTTCAGTGGGAGGAGTAACCAATCAGATGTCCTACTTTCTGCTCTATTAAAAACAGCATAGTGCCCTCCTGCATAACTGCTTTAGAGGCTGCACTGAAATGAATGACAGGTTTTGTAGCACTACAAAGAATGCATTGTAGAAATTGTAGTGCGTGCTTTGGCTTTTAGTTGGCTGTACCACCGACTGAAACAAAAGAGGCAAAACTGTCTCAGGGGCTGGGTGTTCAATGCTGGTAAGTAAATAAGCACCCAAAGTGTTGGTAAAGTTTCCATTTCGTATAACCAGATCTGGAATGGGAATGATATTTTAGATTAACTTAAATGAATCCATTTTAATGTAGATACACTATAACCTGCTTTTTTAATATAGCAATGAAATTCTAATACCCCACGCTCTGGCCACCCACTTGAAAAGAAACGTTTTTGTGAGCTAACGGTTTGAACTGTTCTTCAATTGAGAAAAACATTCGGCTAGATTACGAGTTGTGCGTTAGGGTTAAAAAGCAGCGTTGAGAGGTCCCAACACTGCTTTTTAACGCCCGCTGGTATTTCGAGTCTTGAAATGACAGACTCACTTTTTTGGTCAGACTCGAAAATACCGCAAATCCACTTACGTCAATTGCGTATCCTATATTTTCAATGGGACTTGCATAATGCCGGTATTACGAGTCTGACAAAAAGTGAGCGGTACAGCCTCTCCTGTCAAGACTGATACCGCTTTTAAAAGTCAGTAGTTAAGAGTTTTATGGGCTAACGCCGTAGCATAAAACTCTTAACTAAAGTGCTAAAAAGTACAATAACACCCATTAACTACCTATTAACCCCTAAACCGAGCCCCCCCACATCGCAAACACTAAAAAGTAATTTTTAACCCCTAATCTGCCGAACTGGACATCGCCGCCACTATAAAAAATATATTAACCCCTAAACCGCCGCCCTCCCGCATCGCAAACACTAGTTAAATTTTATTAACCACTAATCTGCCATCCCTAACATCGCCGACACCTACCTACATTTATTAAGCCCTAATCTGCCGCCCCCAATGTCGCCGCAACTATATTAAATGTATTAACCCCTAAATCTAAGTCTAACCCTAACACCCCCTAACTTAAATAAATCTAAATAAAATTACTACAATTCACTAAATTATTACTATTTAAAACTAAATACTTACCTATAAAATAAACCATAAGCTAGCTACAATATAACTAATAGTTACATTGTATCTAGCTTAGAGTTTATTTTTATTTTACAGGCAACTTTGTATTTATTTTAACTAGGTACTATAGTTATTAAATAGTTATTAACTATTTAATAGCTACCTAGTTAAAATAAAGTCAAATTTACCTGTAAAATAAATCATAACCTAAATTACAATTACACCTAACTCTACACTATAATTAAATAAATTACCTAAATACAATTAATTACAATTTAAAAAAATTATCTAAAGTACGGAAAAAAACCTCTAAATTACAGAAAATAATA
>NC_069501.1:303725564-303753064 GCF_027579735.1 Bombina bombina | reverse complement strand
TACATTCTGGCTATACATGCTACTGTGTCTGCTGACCATTATGTGTAACTTGTATTTTGTCAGCTGATTCCTGCCATTGTTACTGTTGCCTACTGTGTCCACTGACCGCTACCTGTCACTTGCATTCTTAGCTAGTCAACACCTACCATTGCTTAGAGATAGACAGATAGATAGATAGATAGACAGACAGACAGACAGACAGATGATCATAATAGTTCAAAAGTATTGTTTAAAACTGTATTACAAAATGCAGAGCTGAGTGTGTTATGTTTTCTAAAAAAATAGTTAAGTTCCATGGGCTTTTAAGATTTGGTGGTGATCAATTCCCGTGTAAGGAAGAAAAAATTCATATTCATCTTTTCATTTTTAAAATGTATTCAGTCATTTTACCTCTAAATCGAGGGTTATCTTAAATACTGTTACTTACTAATAAAATGCTTCACAGAGGAAGTCTTATTAACTGTAGAATATTGCCAGCACTTATCAGTCTCTAATGGGATAGTGTACACTTGTGATGATATAACATCTGTATAGTAACGGCTTCCATGTTTTCTATATTCACCTTCATTTTGTGTGTGGTGTTATAGTGTCATTTCAGACCTCCTGACATTGATTGGTTAACAGTAAATTGTTCAATATTTTGCTTTTCTTTCATTTTGTAACTTCTTTCCTTTGTGCAATATTTTTCATTTCGGTATTCTTATTCGTAAGACCGGTACACTCTTGTGCTGGTTGTCAACTCAAATGATATTATGCTTCTTATTTTAATGTTTATTTCTGTTGCTGCTGTCTAATAAATTATATTTTAAAGTTCCCAGTCTGATGTAAAGTATTTTATTCCACTATAAATCAATTTATTTTAGAATGTCTCTGTTAAATATATAGTGGCACTGTGGCAGGCAAACTTTTTTTTAGCAGTGAATACAAAAATGTTGAACTGTGCAATTTTGACCAAGTGGCTAAAATGCATGCGCACTTGGTCTTGAGTGTAGTCATACTTGAAAATGTAGTAAACAACTCTATGCGCCCCATGTACGAAGGAGCGAGCGGACAAGCTTCTCAACTCGAGATGTTGTCCACTCGCCTTTGCTACATACGGGAAGTGGATGAACAGGTTCCGCTGCCCATATGTATCATTACTCAAGTGAGCGTGTAATGCCCACCCCTTCTCCTGCATGACCAATCGAGTGAGAGAAGGGTATGGCAATCATTGAGAGCGAACAAGGGAGCTCTTGGTGAAACCTGCCCCGCAAGGGCTCTGGAGCAGCTATCACTGCTTAGTACATGGAACCCTATAATAGATGCTTAATACTGCTCATGTCAAGTATGTTGTTTCTAACTTTCTAATTTACTTCTATTATAAAATTGTATTCTTTCTCTTGGTATCTTTATTTAAAAAGCAGCAATGTAAGCTTTGTAGCCAACCCATTTTGGTTCAGCACATGGGTAGCGCTTGGTGATAGGTGACTAAATGTAGCCAACACCGTTTAGCCATTAGAAAGTTGCTTAAAATTGCATGCTCTACCTGAATCATGAAAGAAACCATTTGGGTTTTATATCCCTTTAATGTCAAGGTTAGTATAGTTAATGTCAGAGGACAATACTTGGCTCGGCACTGTCCTAAACATGGAAATATTAATACATATTGCAACAAAGCGTGTCAAAACATTAAAAATAGTGCACAATATTTTTTTTTCTTTACTACAGGTTTTAGCAAGTGGATTGAAGAAAATGAGTTCATGTTGTAGAATTGGATACATTTACTTTTTAAATGCATCATCATATAGATATTATGAAAGCTATTTTAATTGTTGCTTGCCTGTAACTATGTGTTTAACTTGTGCAAAGGAAAATACACAGTGAAAGTCAGATCTAGAACGGCAATTTGCTACTGGAAGCTAGCTGATCATATTTTTGAGCCAATGACAAGAGGCATATGTGCAAAGGCACTAATCACTGGCTAGCTCCAAGTAGTGCAAGGCTGCTCCTGAGCCTATTTAGCTATGCTTTTCAACAAAGGATACAAAGGGAACAAAGTAAACTTGATAACAGAAAATAACTGTAAACTGTTTGCATTCTCTGTCTGAATCATGAATGTTTAATTTTGTATTTCTTGTTTCCAATTTCCAGGATGTGGGAGGTTAAAAGCATGTGGGTAATGGCCTACCTGCAATTTGTGGATGGGGCAGCATGTGGGAGGGGTACTTGGGTTTGTCTTTATTTAATGGTGATATCAGTTCACCAGAGTAACTGCCCTTCCAGCAATAACCATTCACATCCTGTTCCCCCTTTCACCTGAAAATGAAATGTCCAGTTATTCAGCATCACAGTGGTGAAAAGGAAAACTTACGGAGATCCGTGAAGCAAATAAAGTCCCAAAAACAGGCAGACTTGAAAGCAAGATGATTTAGTCTAAATCTTGTAAAAACACATCCAAAAAGACCATACAGAAATGATCATAACGAAGGAATGGATCTTCTCTGCATACGCATTTCGTGCAAACCAACCGCACTTGATCACTGCATTCAGCATCACACTTCCCATAGCTGTGATGTTGCAAGATTTTGTCATAATCTATTTTATAGAATTATCCCTATATAGGACAGCATCTTACAGGCAAACGTTTAGGGATGAATATTGGAAATTACACATTTTGACCTGAATCCAATATCCAGTTAGACTGGGGTAAATTCAATTTTAGCCAAAGAGCTTATTGACGCTTTTAATACCTCCCATGATTCTGAGCTCCCATTGGCATTTGAGGGCACTGGAAGAAGTCTAGATGCTTTAAACCTAAATTGTGGACAGTCAAGAGGAAGTCATTAGTCTCATGCCATGGGTGTGGTCTGTGAGAAATAATGATGCAAAAGTATGATGTGTTTGGTGCCCCCTAGTGGAGCTTGATGATAGTCTGATTGATTTTTATTCATCCCACACTCCCCAGAGAGCAACTGTTATTTTGTTCTTGCAGTTGAGTTTGTGGTTTAATCTGCCACAATTAGTTTCATTCTGGGTACTCTGTGTATCGCAGCTATGTATGAAGGACCCAGCACCTCTGGTTGCAGCTTAGAGCATAGTGTTGCAGTGGTGAATTTTCCCCTGTAGTAATTAATATAGAGAATGCATCCAAATGACTGGTTAGGAAAATGACTAGCAGATATTTATAGGGATTGGGCGTTAATGAAGCCGTGCATGTGAGAATGCAACCGCAAATTCCTAACCTTTCTGCCAACTCAGAAGAAGCAGACTTAAAATATCACAGACTCATTCATGCAGGATGACTGACAAGTAATTGCATGAGAACCTTGTCCACCTACATGTTAAATGGGGAATTAAATAGTCTGTTTCATTGTTGTAATACAAAAGCACTAAACAGTAGGTTATGCCTGCATTATATATTAGTCATCTTTAAAAGGATTTTACCCTTTTAATTCTTTTTTTTTTACTTAATTTGTGCAGTGTCCATTACTTCCTGTCACAGCCCCACAAGAAGACTGTGGTCTCTACAGGAAGGCAGATTAGCAGTTTGTCCTTTGAAGTGTTGCTATGAGACTCCTATCTAGTAGCTGCAATTCGTTTATTGTCCATGTTCAGTATAGGACTTTTGCCGCAAATGTCATGTGACCATGGAACCTAAGTTCTGTAACGGTAGCTCTCTTATCTAGCTGTGGACAGGGGCTACACTGACAATTTCTAAGTGTTTATTTAGCAAGAAAACAAGTAAGTTGTTTTTTAACACAATCTGTTTATTTTCATTTGTACTTCAATTTAACATATTTATTTTCACTAAAGGAGCACTGTGTAATATCCCTTTAATAAAGTGTTTATAATATGATATAATTAAATGTCAGTCTAGAAGGTGGGTAATATCCAAAATAATCAACTCGACTACAGGAATGAAAAAGCAGATGGATTTACAATTTTGTGTTTTGACCCTACAGGATTATTAATTATTATAATTATTATTAACCTCTTAAGGACATATGACGGAATTTTCCCGTCATAAAACAATTGAGCAAACTGAAAGCTGCGTCCTTAAAGGGTTAATAATTATAATAATAATATTTTCTTCTTGGTTGCTGCTTCGAAACCTATAGCATAATGCATGATAATTGCTGGTGGTTGGGCTCCCTCAAGTGGTAGCTTCAGGTATTTCTAAATAAAAAGTTAAAGGGACACTGAACCCAAATTTTTTTTCTTTTGTGATTCAGATAGAGCATGCAATTTTAAGCAACTTTCTAATTTACTCCTATTATTAAATTGTATTTGTTCTCTTGCTATCTTTATTTGAAAAAGAAGGCATCTAAGCTGTATTTTTGTTCAGAACTCTGGACAGCACTTTTTTTTATTGGTGGATGAATTTATCCACCAATCAGCAAGAACAACCCAGGTTGTTCACCAAAAATGGGCCGGCATCTAAACTTATATTCTTGCATTTCAAATAAAGATACCAAGAGAATGAAGAAAATGTGATAATAGGAGTAAATTAGAAAGTTGCTTCAAATTTCATGCTCTAAGTGAATCACAAAAGAAAAAACATGGATTCAGTGTCCCTTTAATCAGAAGAAAAATGTATCAATTGATTTATCTACAAAAATCCCACATTGTGGTTTGGGTGTGGGTGGAATTATAAAAGTTTAAAAGGGAAAAAGATATACTGTTATTTATATATATGGTGACCATATTGCCGCTTTAAAAAGGGACACATATGAAAAATACATATTTCAGGGCTGTTTTCAGGGCTGTTTAAAGAAATGTTTTGTATAAGAACCCTGACATATGTATTTTTCATATGTGTCCCTTTGCGCGGCAATATGGTCAACCTATTTATATTATATATATTGATTTATGATTAAACTTGTTTAAGTTGATTTGTGATAATAGAGATAAGACATGAAATCGACGTATTTATTGTATTTTTCTGGATATGACATAATAATGCCTTGTTATGATGTCAAATGTTATTTAAAAAAAAACAAAACAAAAAAAACAAACAGCATTTTGAGAGACAGTGGTCCATTGTGCTTGGAACTAAACCACAATGTGTAATTAAAGGGAGATTAAACACTTTGAGATGGTAATATAAAATGGTAAATCTTATATATAAAAAGGTGTCTGCAACATACTTTCATTTTTTGTTTTGTTCCATCTTCCTGTAATTCCATTTTGAAATTGTGATCTTTTCAGTTCCTGTTAGAAATGACTGTTATATTCCACACAGCCATTGGCTGCACACTGTAGTGACCTATTATAACTGTCTCTAATTGGCCACAGCAGAAAAGGTAACCTAAGTTACAACATGGCAGCTCCCATTGTTTTATAGACACTAACATTTTACACTTATTTTGTCAATATTTAAACAGCTAATGAAACTTTAAAAAATACATTTACATGTTATTCTCAGGCAATGTTTTTCTTAGAATACATCATTCTAATTAGCATTTGTTTAGTGTTTAATGTCCCATTAAGAGAGTTTCTTCCCTCAAGAACACGCTGGCACCAGTAAAGTATTAGTTTAAAAAATAATTATGGGAGTAATTTGAAAAAGTGTTTGGAACTTACAAATGTGGCAGGGGTAAATGTATTACACATGGGACTGCCCAGGTTATTTGCATTGTTACAGGGGAAGTAGTTCCAATCTCACATGTGATTCCTCATTTGTAGTTTATTTACTACTTTGTTTTTGTGAAATCCAGCATACTGGATGCACGTTAAGAAAAATTAGGTGCAGGTGTGGTGAGCACTTATGCCCCCTTTGATTCGCTTGACGTAAAAAGTTGAACCAGCAATCATATTTATTTAAAAAACAAACCATATTGCGTCATATTTGACGGGAAAATCAGCTAACAAATTATAACTGAATATTTTTATTTAAGAACGAATGAGAAGCATAAACAAATGTTCACTTGATGAGCAAGTTGTTGTAAACATCACAGCCGCGGCAAATTTGTGATATAAATTAAAGAGATACTAAACCCAAAAGTTTTCTTTCATTATTTGGATCTCTTCGTTCTCTTGCTTTCTATATTTAAAAAGCAGGAATAAAAAGCTTAGAAGCCGGCCCATTTTAGGTTCAGCACCCTGGATAGAGCTTGCTGATTGGTGGCTACATTTAGCCACCAATAAGCAAGCGTAACCCAGGTTCTGAACTGAACCTAAAATGGGCCGGCTCCTAAGCTTTACATTCCTGCTTTTTAAATAAAGAAAGCAAGAGAACAAAGAAAATTGCATAATTGGAGTGAATTACAAAGTTGCTTAAAATTGTATGCTCTGTCTGAATCATTAAAGACAAAATTTTGGTTTAGTATCCATTTACGTATTTGTTAGTAGCAGCTAAATTACCATAGTATTTAAGATGGCTTTTGGAAGTGATGTAGCACAGTATGGAGAAACTAAATCTGAAAGAAACGTCCAATGAATTACTTCTGCTCCTGCTTTATCTTCTATTTATAGCCTTCTGTTATGACGAACACAAAAAATGAACATATGTAGCCAGCCCTCCATCCTTCTAACATCTACCAACAACAATACAAACATATCTTCTGTCACAGCTCTGTTAAGTATTCTCAAAATCTCCCATTATGTACCTGTATAATACTTCTAAAATAACTGTAAGATTCTTACGAGTATGGCCTCCCAATCTGCCGCACTAGGCAAGTGCCTTGTTTGCCTAGGCCAAAATACGCCCCTGGGATTGGGTGATTAGACTCTCCATTGTTTAGCATTTTTAATATTACTTATATTATTATGAGGCTTCTAATAATAAGGGATTGTACTATTATGATATTATTAGTATTTCTTCTGGTGGTTATTTATCTTATATTATTATGAGGCCTCATTGCACTTTATTATGATTTTATTAGCATTCCTTTAGGAAATTATAATTGATAGATTTAGATAGTTATAAACATATTTTAATTTGAGTGTCATTATGTAATTTTTAAGTTGTTCATTTCAACACATATTGTGGGAAGTAATTTACATTAGTAACGTAGGAAAAGGGTCTATTAACTATTATTGGCACTTGTGCATAATAGGTAGTTAGGTATATTTACAGTTGTGTCCATGTGGATGTTTTTTTTTTTAATGAGGGTAGGGTTAGTTTTAGTACAACGAGGTAGGTCTATTCTTTTCGCTATTGGAAGTCATCGCTAACAATGTAGGGAAGATTGGAGTTAGAGCTGATAGTGAGATGAGTGGATTTCATACCCATGTGTTCCAACGTGCTCTGGTTAAATGTGTTGTGATTGACTAGTGGTCTAACTGTTGCGTGCAAGCATAAAGGTGTTTATCGTGGCTCTTTGCGCTTGTCGGAAATAACACGCGTATTAAAGGTTGAAGATAAAAGTATTCGCTGAGCACAATTAAATTTAACGCGCATCGGGATAGCACTTCAGAGCTCTTGTTAACTGTTACACTTGACTAAAAAGTTGCATAAAAAACCATCAAAAATACATTTAACAGTACAGTTCTACTAATAATAACACTATCAAATAAATATTATTAAAAAATTATAATAAATAGTTATAAGGGCTTAAAAATATGAGGTCTCGTGTTAGAAAAAAGATAGTCTACAAAGGGCTTCAACATACGGATACATAGATATACATGTGTAAATATGTATTTGTATGTGTGTGTGTGTATATAAATGTATTTATATGTGTAAATATGTATTTGTATGTGTGTGTGTGTATATAAATGTATTTATATGTGTAAATATGTATTTACAGACATATATATATATATATATATACACTGATATAAACACATAAATACACACATATATATATATATATATATATATATATATATATATATATATATATATATATATATATATATACATTAGAGCCTTTTGTAGTCAAGTAGCTGAAAACATGAAAAATCATATTTATGCAATATTCATATTTAATATAGAGTTTAACTGTGTATTTACTGTAAATATTTCACATTTATAAATAGATATTTCTATATATACAGTGCCCTCCACTAATATTGGAACCTTTGGTAAACATGAGCAAAGAAGGCTGTGAAAAATTGTCTTTATTGTTTAACCTTTTCATCTTTTGTTCCAAAAATATACAAAATGACTCTGCTTTCATGGATATCAAACAACTGCAAACACAACACAGGTTTATAAAAAATAAAAATAAATCTTTGTTAAATATATGTGTGGCATATTTATTGGTACCCCTATGAATTTGTATGAGAAAAATATATTTGAAGTATATTGATATTTTACATTTTTTTAGTCTAACTGGGTGACTAGGAACAGGAAATTGTTCAACCATGACTTCCTGTTTTACAGGGGTATAGATAATTATGAGGTAATACATAGGCCAAATTCCCTTAGTCATTTATCACAATGGATAAGACCAAGGAATATAGCTGTGATGTGCGGCAAAAGGTTGTGGAGCTTCACAAAATGGGAAGTGGCTACAAGAAAATAGCAAAAGCATTGAAAATGCTGATTTCCACAATCAGGGCAATAATTAACAAGTTCCAGTCAACTGTAAATGTTATGAATCAACTTGGAAGAGGACGCATGTCTATGTTGTCTCAATGCACTGTAAAGAGGATGGTTAGAGTGGCCAAAATATCTCCAAGGATCACAGCTGGAAAATTGCAGAAGTTAGTTGTGTCTTGATGTCAGAAAGTCTCCGAAACTACAATCCGACGCCACCTACATCACCACAAGTTGTTAGGAAGCGTTTCAAGAAAAAAGCCTCTACTCTCATCCAAAATCAAATTTAACCGTCTTCAGTTTGCTAGACATTACCAGAACTTCAAATGGGTTCGGGTTCTATGGTCAGAGGAAACCAAAATAGAGCTTTTTAGCTCTAAAAATACTGTGGTGTGAACTGTAGAGGAGAGTCCACCAGCGTCAACCTCGAAATTTGAAGGAGACATTCTGTATGGAAGAATGGTGTCAGATCCCTTACCATGTATTTTCCAACCTCAGATAACAGCTCTGAGTCTTCTTCTTTTAAAGGGACAGTAATTAAATTCCCTAACTCTGGCAAATAGGGTTGCCAGCTGTTCCCTACAAAAATAATGGACAATCAGTCTGTGACTGAGAATGATGGTACAAGAGGTCACACAATGTCCCCAAAAAGCTCTACCTTACCCCCTACTCTTTATCCCACATATTACAACTGAGCAGTAATGTTACCCCTTGGCTGCCAGTACCATAAAACAGATTATTCATTTTACCTCTTTGGCTACAAGTAACACCTGTAATTAGAAGTGAGTTGAGCCCCCATGACTTCCCCTACTTCTTTCTGCTGCAATTGTAATGCATTGAGATATAGGAGGCCTTTACATTTAGCGAACACATAGGGACTTAAAACAAATGTCCAGCATTTTTGTGAAGATTTTACTTGACGGCCTGCCAAAATACTGGACTGTCCAGTTGAATACTGGACACTTGGCAACCCTACCAGCAAAGCATGCAATTTTAAAAAACAAATTTACTTCTGTTATCAAATGTGCCTTGTTCTACTGGTATCCTTTGTTGAAGAGTAAACCTAGGAGCAGCAATGCACTACTGGATGCAAGCAGAACACAATGAGTTAGCCAATGACAAGAGGCATATATGTGCAGCCACCAATCAGCAGCTAACACACAGTGGTGCTTTGCTGCTGCTGAGCCTACCTAGGTATGCTTTTCAACAAAAAATACAAAAAGAACAAAGCACTTTTGATAATATGAGTACAATGGAAAGTTGCTTAAAATTGCATGTTTACTGTATAAATTAATAAATTAATAAAAATCTTCCACCCTTGTATCTTTGTACCAACATCATAAAAGCAAAACCATAATATCTGTTTGTATGTACTATTAGGCAAGAGATCAAACAACAATTCATAAGAGCTTGTAAAATCTGAGCAGACACTATTATACATTGATCTGTGATAAAGACACCTTCTTATAGAGAACATAAACCTTATAATTACAAGGCATTTCTCTTGTCTTGCTATAGGACAACATATCAGCCAAGTTTAAACATTTTTAAAACAAATTAACATTGCTGCAATTGCTGCAACTGTTTTTCAACAGCCAAATTCCACTCACCACTTGCCTTATTATATTGTAATGTTGTTTTAGTAGGCATTCTCTCTTAAAGGGACATTGTACTCTTCTTTAATGTGTTCCCAATGCTTAATTTACCTGTTGTAGTGTATTTAATTGTTTTTTTAAACAGCTCCTTTATCTTTATTTTGTCATTTGAAATCGGTTTCTTTTGTCTGTAGAAACCACCGCCTATGCTGAAAATATGAATAACAAGCATATTCTCTGTAGATAACTTATGTACAAAGGAAACAATAGCACAAATTAATCTCCCAATGGAGGGTATTAGACAGAGATTGGTGTGTCCATCCATAAATAGCATATCAATACCTGTGTTTAGACATAGCTAACATTAGCAGGTTTGCTTTACCTGTAAGCTCAGACCCTTTATATGGTCAAGTCCTTGGGAGCAACAAGTGATGGGTTTCATGAGCAATGTCAGCTATTTCAAGTACAAAAATAAAAGATCCGTCAGTCCGCCTATTCGCACCACTTTCAATAAGGGTGCCAGTATCCTTGTGAGTATATTTTCACTTGTCTTCACTTCCACTGTGATTTTACCCACGAAACCTACTTGCACAATGAGGCGCTGTCTTTTCTTGCATCATTTTTAGATACTGGGTCCTGATCAGACATCTACAAGACCAGCTGCCGACTGCACTACGAACTCTTTTGTTTGGAACATTTCGATTGAGACGATAAAGATTTTCACAACCAATATATATTTTTTTGAATATTGACGTTTTCAGCCACCCACTTCCAGCACCACTCTTGGGACTTATATCACGATAAGCTTTTTATATTTTATATTTTATTATATTTTATTACATTGGTCACATTTTATATATTGGTCACATTGCATATTTTGTATCACTTTAGTGGTTTCAGTTGACTATATTGCATATTTTGTATCACCTTAGTTGTTTCAGTTACAGGATAATCATCACTGATCCAACAACCTTATTCACGGTAATACACTTAAAGGTTTACAGATACACTTCACAAAATTGTAATTTAATTCAATATTGCATTTAGATTTTTTAGCACCTCTTACACACTTTTTCAAACACACACTTTTTTACACCCATAAGTACATTCTCATGGGTTTTATATACGTTTGCAAAAGCACCTTTTAATATCTCAGGAGGATTAACCAATCACACTGAGTACACTACCTCCGGGCCTTTGGCGCCTGCTATTACCATTTTTGTATATATCTGGTATTATATCTTGCTGCTCTTAGATCAATTATAGCAGTGCCGCCTTCCTAAAGATTTTTCGATCAATTATTATTTACTAATATTTATTATTTTAAGTAACATATATTTTGAAAACAATATTATTATTTTTTCACAGGACGCCATATTATTTTCTTATATATACACACTGTTTTGTATGTATGTTTTCATAGGACACAGCAAATTTTGAAAAAGTTTCGAAGAGTGAAAAGATATATAATTAGATAGCTCTCCATATATACTAATAGGCATATCATATCCATCATCACTATTAATATTTTCTCTGACATATCACCACCAGCGTAATATTTAAAGTTCTCTGAATCACTTTATCTTTCTAAAGTTCCATTTAGTTAATTAATATGCAATCTAAAGAGGAAAGAAATAAGAAAAGATTCACTTTTAATCTAATGGGACAATCATGCTCCAATGCGATGGAATCAGATCCCAATACAGTTACTCCTATGAAGGATCTCTTCCACACTTTGGAGGATGAAATCCTTAAAGAACACCGACATTGGTGGGACCTTACTACCTTAGAAAAATATTTAGAAATTAAACAGATACCTAGAGGTTTGCGTGTCCTGAAACACTGTTCCTTTAAGGAAGACACCGAACTTCTTGAGAAATGGTATAAGATTTTAGATGATTGTGCTTTCGATCTAATAAAAATCTTGATCGAACACAGACGCCTTTTATCAGACAAATGTAGTGAGAATATTGATAAAATTCAAGCAGATCTAATTAAATATTTAGAGAACCCAGACTATGAACGACTTCTAAAGAGAATGTACGAACGTACTGACAAATTCCAAGAGGATTTAGTCCTATCCAAAAATAAGAAATTAGAGAGAGATAATAATGATTATCTAAAGAATCAAGTTTACACCTATAATAGACCAACACAGGCAATTGTAGAAGAAAATCCAGAGACATTAGAAAATGCATCAGGGGACAGAGAGATACAACCATCCCATGACAATGATACTAAACAAGTTACTAATTTTTCAAAACACAGACCAATACATCGTTCTAATTTCAGACAATCTAGACAACAAGAATATACTAATTCATATCCATCAAATAGGTTTCACCAACAACCATATCATCATCAGCAATATTACCAAACCAGACAAGAACCATGGAACAGGCAATCTTACTACAATAGACACGAACATAACAGATATGACTCTTGGAATAGACAACCTAGACCTGATAATTTCAATCAATATGACCAACATTACAGACGAGATAATTTCAATCAGTTCGACCAACACCATAGAAGAGATAGTTATAATAGAAATTATGAAACCCCCAGATTTTATGGATATAATCAGAGGGAACGAGATTCGAATAACCCTAGAGGCCAAGAACAGAGATCATATAGACCTGATTTTAGAACAAATAGCCCATTTAGGAACAAAACTAGAGATCAAGAACACCAAAAAACTCCTTTTAACAATTTCCAACACAATAATAGGTTCTCTCCACTAGCTTCTACATCTGATGATAATGTTTTCCCAGAAAGACATGCCAGAAATAATTCTAATATGGCGGGTACATCTCCTTTTTTAGGGAATGCTCCAAAATCAGGAAAAAATCCCCCAGACGAACAAAACTACAACAAAAAAAGATCATTTCACACAGACCAAGAGGGTCAAGAGGTCGAGGCCTTACCACCCAGAAAAAAGAATTACAAAAACTAGATAAGGGCATATTCAATCTGTCATCCCACAACCTTACCATTAATGAGAAGAGAGTTTTGAAACAGGGTCTTTCCTTCTCTCCACCAAACCCACACAACAATTTTAATTTATTTGTTGATCTTAATCGTTTTACTAGAAAACTAGCCCTCCAAAAATATTTTGCGCAAAAGAATATGAAAAAACATAATCCAGAAGAAAAAAACACAATATGCATTCTTACAGATACCATGGACGATAGAAATAGAACTCCCACCATATACAGTACTGTTGATAATTTCACAACACATCTGTATGAGGGCATAATACATACCAATTTTAAGACAAAATCCTCCTTCTCCCCTCCAGGGCATAACCATTACATAGAGGTCTTCCAGAACTTAGTTCTGGAAGACTTTGAAAAAATCAAAAAGAAAAACTCCAAGAAGAGTTTTTACAAAAGACAGAGCCACAATTTAGCTATACAATCTCTTGCTAACAATCCTAACATTATCATTCGGGATGCCGACAAGGGGGGAGGGATCATTATTCAGGACCTTACAGAATATCTAAAAGAGGCAGATAGGATTTTAAAAGACATTGAATACTATAAAGTTCTATCATATAATCCGACTGCACAGTTTCTCACACTCTATCAATCTCTAATCAATAAAGGAGTGACAAACAACATTCTAAATAAAGATGAATCCAGTTTTCTGAAAGTTAGTAACCCAAGCGTAGCTCATTATTACCACTTACCCAAAATTCACAAAAGTTTAACCCATCCGCCAGGTCGCCCTATCATTGCTGGCATTGATAATCTCACTTACAATCTGTCCTATTATGTTGATATTATTTTGCAGAAATATGTTTTGGGTTTGCCCTCATACATTAAAGATGGGACAGATCTATTAAACAAAATTAAGAACATCAGAAATACAGGTGACCTCATATGGATCACATGTGATGTCAGTGCATTATATTCAAACATAGCACACCAACTGGGCCTCCAAGCAATATCTGTTTTTCATGGTAACTTTGAGCAGCAGACAATATATTATTATTATTACAACATTATACAAGTCAGTAGTATAATTACAGAAAACAAGTCCTGCATTGGTAGCAGCGAACAATTTTTAAAATAAGTATAAAAAAAATAATATCAAGAGATCAGGGGCGCAATCCGATAAAGATCGTAGTTTGCGGCGCAAGCGAGGGAACCCCCGCCGCCCGTAGTTTCAGCTCGCAACTCATGCTATCCTATATACGGCGCTGACAGAGGCTAAAGTGCCGTAAGTCTGACAAACCAGCGATGTCCAGAAATCTGCGTAAGTACAAATCAGCCAATCGGATTGAACCAATCAGCCAATCGGATTGAACTTGAATCTGATTGGCTGATTCAATCAGCCAATCAGATTTTTCTACCTTAATTCCGATTGGCTGATAGAATCCTATAAGCCAATCGGAATTCGACGGACGCCATCTTGGATGACGTCATTTAAAGGTACCTCATTCCTCGTTCAGTCTTCGTGCCGGATGGAGGCTCCGCGGCGGAGGAGCGAAGAAAGAAGATTGAAAATGCCGCTTTGCTTGAAGACATCGCCGGATGGAAGAAGACTTCACTGCCGCTTGATTGAAGACATCGCCCGAATGGAAGAAGACTACACTGCCGCTTGATTGAAGACATCGCCCGGATGGAAGAAGACTTCTCTGCCGCTTGATTGGACATCGCCCGGATCGGATGAAGAGTTCTACCCGGCTGGGTGAAGACAAAGTAGGGAGATCTTCAGGGGGGTAGTGTTAGGTTTTTTTAAGGGGGGTTTGGGTGGGTTTATAATAGGGGTATGTGGGTGGTGGGTTGTAATGTTGAGGGGTGGTATTGTGGGTTTTTTTTACAGGCAAAAGAGCTGTTTTCTTTGGGGCATGCCCCGCAAAAGGCCCTTTTAAGGGCTGGTAAGGTAAAAGAGCTGTGAACTTTTTAAATTTAGAATAGGGTAGGGAAATTTTTTTATTTTGGGGGGCTTTATTATTTTATTAGGGGGCTTAGAATAGGTGTAATTAGCTTAAAAATCTTGTAATATTTTTTTTTATTTTTTGTAATTTAGTGGGGTTTTTTTGTAGTTTATTTTATTTTATTGTATTTTAGTTTAGATATTTGTAGTTTATTTAATTTATTGATAGTGTAGGTGTATTTGTAACTTAGGTTAGGATTTATTTTACAGGTAAATTGGTAATTATTTTAACTAGGTAGCTATTAAATAGTTATTAACTATTTAATAGCTATTGTACCTAGTTAAAATAAATACCAAGTTACCTGTAAAATAAATATAAACCCTAAAATAGCTACAATGTAATTATTAATTACATTGTAGCTATCTTTGTGCTTATTTTATAGGTAAGTATTTAGATTTAAATATGAATATTTTAATTAATAATATTAATATTAATTAGATTTATTTTATTAAGAATTTAGTTAGGGATGTTAGAGTTAGATAGGGTTATTATACTTAATATATATATAATATAATAACGATATTAACTACATTAACCCTAATATAATTAGGGTTAATATAGTTAATATATATAATATAATAACTATACTAACTATATTAACCCTAATATAATTAGGGTTAATATAGTTAATATAGCTGGCGGCGGTGTAGGGGGATTACATTAGGGGTTAATATTTTTAAAATAGATGGCGGCGGTGTAAGGGGCTCACTTTAGGGGGTAGGTAAGGTAGATGGCGGCGGTGTAAGGGGCTCACTTTAGGGGGTAGGTAAGGTAGATGGCGGCGGGGTAGGGGCTCACTTTAGGGGGTAGGTAAGGTAGATGGCGGCGGTGTAAGGGGCTCACATTAGGGGCTAGGTAAGGTAGATGGCGGTGGTGTAAGGGGCTCACATTTGGGGGTATGTAATGTAGCTGGCGACGGTGTAGGGGGATCACATTAGGGGGTTATACTTTTAATGTAGGTGGTGGTGGGGTCCGGGAGCGGCGGTTTAGGGGTTAAATACTTTATTAGGGATTGCGGCGGGGGATCGCGGTTGACAGGTAGATAGACATTGTGCATGCGTTAGGTGTTAGGTTTTATTTTGCAGGTAGTTTAGGGAGTTACGGGGCTCCAATAGACAGCGTAAGGCTTACTACGGCTGCATTTTGTGGCGAGGTGAAAATGGAGTAAGATTTCTCCATTTTCGCCACGTAAGTCCTTACGCTGTATATTGGATACCAAACTGCGCTGGTTTGGTATACCTGTCTATGGCCCAAAAAACTATGGGCGAAGGCAGAAATATACGAGCGTAACTTCTAGGTTACGCCGTATATAGGATACCAAACCAGCGCACATTGTTTTTCCATAAATGTATTTTAAATGACTTGTTATACCAACTGCAGAGTATAAAATATTTGAGAAATTCCATTTTCGGGTTTATTTATATATCTGAAGTAGCTGGTTTAGTGCTTTGAAACCACAGCCTATTACAATGTGTTGAGCTTCAGGTAATATCAGATCTCATTATGTTACCACTTTTATGTACACAGACTTGCTTCCTTATCTTATATTTGTCTGGAACACCAAAGCTCAATACATAGAGAGAACAATGGAAAATTATAATTTTATTACTTAACTATCATGCCCCCCACTGGGAGTGTAATTTCTTCTGCTGGCGTTGTTTACTTAGGCTTGTCAATAGCATATACGCCAGTATCAAAACTTTCAGTATAGGTTGGGAAACCACAAGCTAAATCAGCTATTTCAAATGCTGAAATATTAGTAAAGGAGCTACTTGCAACCAATTTAATACACTCTAGCAGGTAAAAAGGATCACTGGGAATAATTTAAAGGGGAGAAAGTTTTTGGGTGAACTGTCCCTTTAAGGCTAAGGTCTTACAAGAGAAAGTTCAACTAATCAGACTTCTGCCTCAGCATTAAACTAACAAATTATCATCTACTTTGCCACCACGACCCAGGATCTGCAAAAGAACAACAACATTAACAACTTGGGAGGGATTGGAAAAACACCTTGGACGAACAGGAACAAAAGAGGCTGACAGGCCTGCAAACTGTTGAATAGTAAGTACTAAGCCCCCACCCACCACACTGCAACAATGTTACAAAGAACACTCACTCACTACTAGATCCATGTCAGGCAGGGGGGGTAAGGCCCTTAACACGTTACATTATTATTTTATTATTATTATCGGTTATTTGTAGAGCGCCAACAGATTCTGCAGCGCTATTATGCTGACAGGCAGCCCTACACTATCAAAACCACTTGGACAGCCGTTTCAAGCTCATTAGCTCTAACCAGCAGTTTTTGCTGCATTTACCACATAAGGGGAATCTGTGTTCAGACACAGTATGGAAGCAAAAACTGTGAGATATTGTATATCTATGTTCCATATTTTAACCAGAGTTCCCTGTTGCAGTGGTAACAATCAATATGGACGACTTCTGTGGGAGGCAAGCTGGGATACTTGCCTAGATGTGCTAATTAGCTATGCAATAATATTTGTGGTTTTTACTTTTCTGAAATGCAGACTTTTAATCTCACAGTTTTATCTTCAGCATAACTTAAAAAGAATATTACATATATTTCCCAATACCTTATGTAGGGCTGAACAAGTATGGATAACGTCACTGTATATGTAATCATAGATAATCATAACGCAGGGTAACAGGGTTACAATATTGAAGGCTAAAACAAGAAGTAAATGAAAACTTTCTGTATACATTAGTGACACATTCTAGATGGGGATTATTGTGCATATTTAGCATGTGTTTAATATACATAGAAACAAAAAGGGAGGAGAAAGACTGTAGGGTGTGATAAATAGCTGACCCTACAGTAATAAATTCTATAATAAACCATGTGCATTAAAGTGTCCATTGAAAGATCCTGAAGTCACTTTTAGGTGGTTGTGATGACCACCAAAAGGTTATGCTTTAAAACAATGTGCAGGCTGTCAAAGATGTTACTAGTCTACAATGTTTAACAGCTGTAAATTAGACCTTATACAGAAGTATCCTACTTGTTCATTCTCAAACCAGCTTTCCTGTTTTCACAACCTGCAGTGTATTGTGGGTACATACAATCCAGCACTCATGGTGATGTGCAGGGCCAAAGATCAAAAGAGAATTACTGTCTTCCTACAGGAGACTGACTGACCAGATGTCTTAATAACTCGCTCCACAAGTTCTCCATGTCCAGGTGCACATGCTGGGAGGCCAGCACTATAGCTAACATTTGCTATTATTAACTATGTGGTAGAACATTTATTTGTCTGCTTTATTTGTCAATATAGTACTGCTTGGTTGTGCAACATCAACAATATCTCTGCAGGAATCCTGTGGGCTCATTATAAACTTTTTTTTGCAAAGATTTCAATTAACCTGCTTTGAGTGTCATATACAATATTACATGGTGTACAAACAAAGTACTTTTTTTTAATATGACTGACAGTAGTGCTAATGGGTATGAGACCAATATTTATTCACAGTCCATTAAAGGGTCAATCTACTTGATTTTTGTTATTGTTTAAAAAGATAGATAATGCCTTTACTACCCATTCCCCAGCTTTGCATAACCAACATTGTTATATTAATATATTTTATATCCTCTAAGACCTGCAGGCCGCCTCTTATCTCTGGATATTTTGCAAGATTTGAACAGCTAATAAAAAGCAATGACAGTGCTAGTTCATTTGTGCCATATAAATAACATTGTGCTCACTCCTGTGGAGAATGATAATGTTTATACAAGAACCAGCACTGATTGGCTAAAATGCAAGATTGTAAAAGGCACTGAGATAAGGGGCGGTCTGCAGGGGAGAATTTGCTACCAAATGATGTGTGCATGCTTGTATTTATGTAATTGCATTCCAACACTTTCTTTTGCAACATGTGGAGTAACAAATCTTAACAGAACACCAGTTCAGTAAACTATAGATGGCTGCAGTTGCAATTATGTCCTATGTTTGTTGGGGGGTGGTAACTAATAACAATAAACTGTATTTTGGAAGCTTTAGAAATCAATCATATCAAGATGCATACATGGCTTGCAGTATTAAACAATGGTACATCTCATAACTAAATGGAAAATAAACTGTCTCCCTTCAGCTGCATCTAGATCACTGATTAAATAAAGCTAATAAGGCCAAGCAAATAATGTGTTTAACTTTTCATTAGAATCTTTAACAGAGACGATAACTTCAAAGAGAAGTATATCAGTAAAAACAAATACTATATACTGTATATACACAAGACATAAATTAGCTGTAAATTTGCAATTAACAGTTGAATATCTTCTCAAAACCTACACTGTGCCAACAACGTCACATAGACTCTGCATACAATTAAAAAAGATGTACCAAAGATAGCTTCACACAATGGAATTTTATGGCATTGGATAAATCAGTTATCTAGTGCTGCAGACAGACACAGCTGATTTACAATAACATTGTATTGGTTTAATACTGGACAATTAGGTGTCTGTAGATCTGGAATGCATAAGCTGGTGCCCCCTTGTGTCTGCTAGCGGAATTGCACGCTATGAATCATGTATGATTGCACGCACACACAGATCAAAGCAGACACAAAGCGGCAGCGGCCATAGCTATAGCTGTATAAGGAAGAGGCTCTGTGCGACCTAGGACAGCAGGAACATTATTTGCTTGTGTAATTCCACAGTGATCAACCAGAACCCGTGGTGTACTAAAGTCACCTTTTTGCTGGATGTAGCGTGAGGATCTACTTGAAAACATTACCCGCTGAATGGTATTATCGTTAACGTTGTGATTTCCTAAATCAGCTGATTAGCCGGTGAGTAACACGTATGGCATTGGAAGTGCAGTAGATTCACAGTGTGTATAATATAGGGGCATATCATGTTTGTACGAATGGAGGTACACAAACAACTGACTGGCCAGCTGGTGCTCGTAACCTTCTGTGTGATGTGTCCCGCAAGTGACATAGCTGTCACACCAGCTGTACATATACGTATACAAGGAGCTTTGTCCTGTCACACCAGCTGTACACATACGTATACAAGGAGCTTTGTCCTGTCACACCAGCTGTACACATACGTATACAAGGAGCTTTGTCCTGTCACACCAGCTGTACACATACGTATACAAGGAGCTTTGTCCTGTCACACCAGCTGTACACATACGTATACAAGGAGCTTTGTCCTGTCACACCAGCTGTACACATACGTATACAAGGAGCTTTGTCCTGTCACACCAGCTGTACACATACGTATACAAGGAGCTTTGACCTGTCCTGCAGGATTTGTACAGCCCTGTTTAAAAATTATTTTTCTTTCAAGAGAGAGGCCACAATGGGATTCCTTTAAAGGGACACTGAACCCAAATGTTTTCTTCCATGATTCAGATAGAGCATGCAACTTTCTAATTTACTCCTATTATGACTGTTTCTTCGTTCTCTTGCTATCTTTATTTGAAAAATAATTAATCTAAGCTATTTTTTTAGTTCAGCACCCTGGATAGCACTTGTTTATTGGTCGGTTAAATGTATCCACCAATCAGCAAGAACAACCCAGGTTGTTCATCAAAAATGGGCTGGCATCTAAACTTACATTCTTGCTTTTCAAATAAAGATACCAAAGGAATGAAGAACATTTGATAATAGGAGTAAATTAGAAAGTTTCTTAAATTTGCATGCTCTATCTGAATCACGAAAGAAAAAAAAAATGGGTTCAGTGTCTCTTTAAGGTAGGGGACATGTTAATATTGTCTTAATTGAAACACTATCTAATACTTCTCTATAATCTATTTTAATATAATAATATATATTCCCATTCATCCTTAGAAGCAGTCTCAATAGCATTTGGATAGCTCCTTTATGGTTCAGGGAATCCTTTTTATTACAATATGGGAAATGGCAAGTTTTTGCCTTATTGAAATGGCCTCTTCATTCATAGAGAACCTGTGTTAACATATCTCATCTCATCTCATCTCTTCACCTATAATATTGACACTAATATTTTTCTTAGTTCAAGTTAAACAGTTTATAATTTATTTGAAAATACTACAGCTAGTAGTAATTATTATTATTATTATTGTTATTGCGCAGCTGTTACACAGTACCCACGTGTAATGACAACAATGACAATATACTAAAATCCTGTTTCAGTTTTATGAGTGTTTAAAGGGACACTAAACCCCCAAAAAAATTCTTTCATGATTCAGATAGAGCAGACAATTTTAAGCAACTTTCTAATTTACTACTATTATCAATTTATTTTGCTATCTTTTTTTGAAAAAGAAGGCATCTAAGCTAAGGAGCCAGCGGATTTTTGGTTCAGACCTTGGACAGCACTTGTTTAAGGTGGCTGACATTTAGCCTCCAATCAGCAAGAACAACCCAAGTTGTGAACCAAAAATAGTCCGGATTCTAAACTTACATTCTTGCTTTTCAAATAAAGATAGCAAAAGAATGAAGAAAACATTATTAGAAAGTTGCTTAAAAAGTTGCTTAAAAATGGGTTCAGTGTCCCTTTATCTTGTGTTGATGATTGATGTTATTTGTAAACTAGTGAGTACAATTAAAGGGACTGAGACATGTTAAATATGACTTTTTTCATATATTTATTATAATTACATGGAAAGGGTTAAAGGACCAGTAAATACAGTAGATTTGCATAATCAACAAATGCATTATAACAAGACAATGCAATAGTACTTAATATGAACTTCAAATTAGATTTTCATTTTTTTCTGACAAATGTCAGTTATGTCTATTTCCACTCCTATAACATGTGACAGCCATCAGCCAATTACAAATGTATATACGTTTATTCTATGAATTCTCGCACATGCTCAGTAGGTGCTTCAAAAAGTGTAAATATAAAAAGACTGTGCACATTTTGTTAATGGCAGTAAATTGTAAAGTTGTTTCAAATTGCTGTTCTATCTGAATCATGAAAGTTTAATTTTGACTAAGTTACTTGAGTCCCTTTTTAAAGTAGTGCTGTTTAAATGATCTTTTAAAGCTAACAGGAAGTGTATGTTTTTGAATATCATTTGCTTACTGATTGATGATGACAATTACACACCAACAAAAACACGTGATATGTTTAACCCTTTAAGCACACAGCTTTCAGTTTGCTCAATTGTTTTATGACGGAAAAATTCCGTCATATGTCCTTAAGAGGTTAAAAACACCCTCTTAGATACAACACAGAAATAAAATCCTGACTTTTCCAATTCTATCATTTTGTGCTATTCATAAGGGAGATCAGCACTTTATATTTATTGCCACCAAACTAAAGACCAAAAATATGTTTAATATAATTTTATCCATTTCCCCCAACTTATATTTTTCTACAATGATAAAAATGTTTTTTTTTTTCAAACAGTCCAATGTAATCTATTACTGTTTTGCTTTCAGAGAAAATCTGAGGACTTTGAATAATTCCGATCTACTGCCAGCCTGTTTATTTTGGACTAGGACATCAGCTGTTGGCAACCGTCAGTGGCTTCTGTATGAATGAGAAGTGGACTGAAAGGGGCAGCGTTAGCTCCGGTTGGTACAGGCTGTGCTGCTGACCCCTGGGAGAGTTGAATGATAGAAGCGTGCAGGAGGACACACAGTCAGAATGAGAAGCCGGAGTAACTCTGGGGTCCGGCTGGATGGCTATGCGCGGCTTGTTCAGCAAACTATTTTGTGCCATCAGGTAATATTAGATTTCTGGTGTCTGAGATCTTAAACTTTATTGCAAGAACTTAGTTGAAAGTAGCAAAAAAAAATCTGCATCCTATATCCCAAATTTTAAATATATATTAATTGTAGTTAATAAGCACTTGACCTGAATAAGTTATCTCTTGTCTATTAAGCAGCAACACATTATATAACTCAAAGAAGTTAAATCAATTCAGGTGACCTATGGTGAGTAAAATCCTTGATGATTTGAAGACACAACTCTGATGGCCTTTCTGCATGTTATTCATTCTTTATTAGAATATCCCTTACACTTTGTGTTGGTTATAATTTCACAATAAACGCAATATTGGTGTAGAGCATATGTCACAATTAAAGGGATATAAAGCTGCAAAACAAGAAGGATCTAAAGTGTTATAGTATTTTATTATTGCATTACTGATCATATTTAATGTATGTAATATTTATTTTCTCACATGTAAAATCAGAACCTAAAATAAATTTCAAGATGTAGTTTATCTGGTCAAGATGTCTGGGTTTTTGAAATCGTCAAGAAATTTGCTAATTTAGACCCACATTACAAGTAGAGCACACTCAGTAGAGTAGGGTGTGATATCTTGAGCTTGACTCCCAGCACAGAATAACACACAATCTGCTATTTCAAGTGGATAGTTAAAATGTTAAAGCAAAATGAAACCCAGAATGTTTCTTTTATCATTCTGATAGAGAATACCATATTAAATAACTTTTTAATTTTACTTCTGTTATCAGACTTGCTTTATTCTCTTGGTATCTTTTGTTGAAGGAGCGGCAATGCACTACTGGGAGCTAGCTAAACACATCTGGTGAGCCAATGACAAAAGACATATGTGTGTAGCCACCAATCAGCAGCTAGCTTCCTGTAGTCCATTGTGGTTACTGGCCCACCAAGGTATTCTTTTCAACAGGGATATGAAGAGAACAAGGCAAATTAGATTGTAGAATTAAATTGGAAAAGTTGTTTAACATTCCCTGCTTTAGCTGAATCTTGAAATTTTAAACTTAGAATTTACTGTTCCTTTGATCAAAAGATTTTAAAGTGGCTAAAACTTTTGTTTTAGCATTCCCGTACTTTTAATTAATATAGTTAGTTCCCATTGTGCTTGTATTACAAGTTGCTAGTTAAAGTGAATGTAAACTTTGTTGAAATAGTGTCCAGTTTTTAAAAACAGGGGCACTTCCATTCATCAAAGTTTACATTGCCACGGATTTTACAAATACTTACCTTCTCCTGAAACGCAGGATCACCAATCGTCCCGCCTGCTTTTTTCAGCTGTACTTACACAGCAATGATGAAACCGGCTTCCTCCAATCACAGCATGGTCTCACCAAATGGACGCTCCTGGGGGGGAAGCCGTGGTTGGAAGAAGCCGGTTTCGTCATTGCTGGCGAAGTACAGAGGACCTGCAGGCGGGGGATCGGCGATCCGACGTTTCAGGAGAAGAAGGTAAGTATTTGTAAAATCCGCTACAATGTAAACTTTGATGAAGTTTACTATTACTATTACTATTTCATCAAAGTTTACATTCATTTTAAGTTGCACTTGACGGCAATCTAAAATACTGTTTTAAAATGTAGCTCTAGTTGAGACCTGAAGGAAATGATAATTGCGTGCTAGTCTGTATAACAAAACACATGAAAATGCTATGGAAATAAAGGTTTATTAATGAAAAAAAGGTTTTGTGGCAGAATTAAATGGATATGGTATATGACAAGGAGCAGGACTGCGAAGGGGCAAACAATAGCATATAACTAAATAAACAACTCTGTCCCCTGTATTATGTCACAGCCATTAGTGAATCACAAACTCATATGTGTATAAACTATAAAAAAAGAATGTGTGCATAATGTTATAATAGAAGTAAATTGGAACTATTTAGTGCCCCTTTAACTACCTATAGACCACAATCATCTAAACTGTCCCTTTTAACTGTCTCCCCATAAAAAAGTGGGAAAGTGGAAGGAGGGGTGTAGCGGATAGGAGAAGAAAAAAAACTTAACTTGTGTGCTATATGTAATAAAACTATATATTAATGATAATGCTATTAAAGGGACATGAAACACAAACATTTTCTTTCATGATTCAGTTAGAGAATACAATTTCACACAACTTTCTAATTTACTTTTATTATCTAATTAGTTTCATTCTCTTGTTATCATTTGTCGAAGGAGCAGCAATGCACTACTGGTTTCAAACTGAACACATGGGTGAGCCAATGAAAATTGTTATATATCTGCAGGCATCAATAAGCAGCTAGAACCTAGGTTCTTTGCTGTTCCCCAGCTTACCGAGATAAACCTTGCAGCAAAGGATAACACAAGAAGGAAGCAAATTAAATAATAGAAGTAAATTGGAAAGTTGTTTAAAATTGTATTCTCTATCTGAATCATGAAATAAAACATTTGGGTTTCATGTCCCTTTAAGTACAGGCATTTCTATATAATCACTAGTGGTAACTATGAGTGGTTTCTGATACTCTGGCAGTGCACTGAAGTGTACCCATACATTTTCAGTATACTTAAAGGGACATAAAACCCAAATTATTTCTTTCATGATTTAGATAGAGCATGTGGTTTTTAAAAACTGCATTCAGCTTGCTCCCAGTAGTGCAATGCTACTTCTTCAGCAAAGGATGCCAAGAGAATGAAGCAAATTAGATAATAGAAAATACATTGGAAAGTTGTTTACAATTATATTCTCTATATGAATCATGAAAGACAAATTTTGGATTTCATGCCCCTTTAAAAGCACACTGGTATTTGGCAGCTCGTAAAAGTAAGAATTTGATCACACAGTCTTGGTTCCAGAATAGAAAGGAGATCTCCCCTGTTCTTCCCATTCAGACACACCCTACGTGTAATCTTAGACCCCTGCCAAAAATAGCACAGTATTCTGGTAATAATCAGTTTTCCATTCAGTCATCCTGTTTTTAATAAAATCGTTTCAGATTTGAATTTGTGATCGGGTGCAACAAGGGTATTTAATGCTGCATAAGTTTATATCACAGTTTGAATGGAAACATTAGCTATATCAGACCATTTTCTGCCCTTGTCTTTTCTGTATTACTGTTTATAAATCAGATCTTTGCATCTAGTTATAGTAAAGCAATTTTTTAAATTTCCTTTGCTCATATATGTGTGGTTTACAGTGACCCAGCTATAAACTAACTACAAACAACCTTTAGTTCACAATCAAGAAGGAGGCAATTCCATTGGTCACTTGATTATAGTTTGAATTGATTATTTACTTTAGTTCTATATATTTTTGTTTTGGATTCTGTATTTATCTAATTCTATGTCCATGGATTCTATGACTTTATTTTTTTTTTCATTAAGCTATAACACTGCTGTTATTCACAGTGCCAGTGAATGGGGTTGTTTGAGGACATAGGCAATATTATAGCTCTAGTAATGCCTGGGAAACAAATAAATAGAAGCAATAATATCTAAACAGGAAGCGGACAATTTTTAGGGCCGATATTTGGAATTTCTGAAACATCGGTATCGGCCAGAAACTTACTGATATGGAGCAAATCGAAAGAAATTTAGCTCTGTGTACTTCAGTAAAACTATGTAGTTTTAAGTGACACCAATCATCTATAGCACATATAAGCTGGACATAGCATCTAATAATAAATAGCACTGATAAAAGATTCCAAGCCCAGGTGTTCCTGGGAGCTCAGTTACCAACTACCATACCCCTAATGGCAGGCCTGTAGGTGGATGCATAAACATATATGATTTGTGAAATGGAAAATGTGATCTTTAAGTGGCACTTAAAGCTACATAGTTTCCCTGAAGTACACAGAGCTAAATTATTTTTGATTTGCTCATAGGGGTCAGCAATAAATACAATCAATCTGCTTGCTAATTGCTGTCACACATAGAACATTATTTGTTGCATTCTGATAAATTTTACACATTTGCAAAACATTTTACTAAAGCTGCTATATTTGACAATATTTTATTTTCCCCTTTTGTGGGCATAGAAAAAAAACATTTAAAAAAATGATAGTTCAGGCACATCAATTAAATGTCCACAACAACAAACCTTGAGTAGAAAACTATGCAGTACAGGAGACTAGTATCAATATTCTCTAGCAGAGGATAACAATGCTCTGACCATTAGGGGGCGCTGTTACACATGTATAAAACTGCCCATAAGTTACATAATAAAGAAACTTAGTCCACTCCTCAGTACCAGGGAGGGTATTTGCAATCCAGTAAATATATTAACATTAACGTTTAATGCCGTTATGCCGTTGTATTCTGTCACAACGGCACTGGGCTTTAAAGCCGTTATGATGGAATACAACGTCTTCGCAAACGGCTGTCCTGAAGACTACTGGGCTTGCAGGATTTGATTGCGGTCTGGAGGGCATTCCTAGCGTCTTAGGGACGCCCCCCAGACCCGATCTCATACTTGAAATCTCGCGATATTTTGCACAATCCCGTGATTTCAATTTGTCTACATCGGAACGCTGTTCTGATGTAGACTTCTTAGCCCGGTCATGAAAGGGTTAAACATTAAAGCAAATAAATAATTTGGCACTCATATTCCAGAAAATAAATAATCTAGCACTTCATGTTCCAGCATGTCCTTTCTTTCTCTGTGAAGTGGCAGTATATATATATATATATATATATATATATATATATATATATATATATATATATTTATTTTATTATTATTTTTTTTTACTTTACTTTTAACTCTTATCTGTAAAGTGTACCAAGTGATATATGAAAAAAACAGAAGCCGTTGAGCATGGTGAAATGTTATGCTTTCTG